>NC_060173.1:68808865-68876365 GCF_021184085.1 Oncorhynchus gorbuscha | reverse complement strand
CGTTGATTGAGAGGTTGTTGTCCTGGAACCACACTGCCAGGTCTCTGACCTCCCCCCTATAGACTGTCTCATTGTTGTCCGTGATCAGACCTACCACCCTTGTGTCCTCAGCAAACGTAATTATGCTGTTGGAGTCGTGGCTGGGTTTCCCCTTGTAGTCCGTAATAGTGGGCAAGCCCTGACACATCCGACGAGCATCAGATCTGGTGTAGTAGGATTCAATATTAGTCCTGTATTGATGCTTTTCACTGTTCGATGGTTCGTCTGAGTGTTTAGCAGGATTTCTTATAAGCTTCCGGATTAGTGTCCCGCTTCTTGAAAGTGGCAGTTCTGGCCTTTAGTGCCATGCGGATGCTGCCTATAATCCATGGCTTCCGGTTGGGACCAGTATGTACTGTGAGGACGATGTTGTCGATGCACTTATTGATGAAGCCGGTGACTGAGGTGGTACATTACTCAGTATCATTGGATGAATCCTGGAACATATTCCAGTCTGTACTAAGCAAAACAGTTCTGTAGCATAGCATCCACATCATCTGACCACTTAGGTATTGAGCGAGTCACTGGTATTTGCTGCTTTAGTTTTTGCTTGTCTGCAGGAATCAGAAGGATAGAATTATGGTCAGATTTGCCAAATGGAGGGCGAGGGAGAGCTTTGTACATGTCTCTGTTTGTGGAGTAAAGGTGGCCTAGAGTTTTTTTCCCCTCTGCTTGCACATGTGATATAAATTAGGTCAAAGAAGCATTTTCACATTTGCTTATGGCCTCATATAGCTCGTTGAGTGTGGTCTTAATGCAAGCGTTGATTTGTAGTGGTAAATAGACGGCTACGAAAAATATAGATGAAAATTCTCTTCGTAGATGTGGTCAACATGATGAACTTGTCCTCAGGCGAGCATCACCTCGAGACTTCTTTAATATTAGACATTGCACACCAGCTGTCATTGACAAATAGACACCCCCATCCCCCACCCCATGTCTTACCGAACATACAGTTCAAGTCAGAAGTTTCCTTACACTTAGGTTGGAGTCATTAAAATTCGTTTTTCAACCACTCCACAAATCTCTTGTTAACAAACTATAGTTTGGACAGATAGGACATCTACTTTGTGCATGACACAAGTCATTTTTCCAAATATTGACGTAACACAATCATCCAAACCGTGAAATGTAGGCTACATTATTCCTAGCTCTAACTGAGGAAAGAGTGACGTAACACAATCATCCAAACCTTGAAATGTAGGCTACATTAGTCCTAGCTCTAACTGAGGAAAGAGTGACGTAACACAATCATCCAAACCGTGAAATGTAGGCTACATTAGTCCTAGCTCTAACTGAGGAAAGAGTGACGGAACACAATCATCCAAACCTTGAAATGTAGGCTACATTATTCCTAGCTCTAACTGAGGAAAGAGTGACGTAACACAATCATCCAAACCGTGAAATGTAGGCTACATTAGTCCTAGCTCTAACTGAGGAAAGAGTGACGTAACACAATCATCCAAACCGTGAAATGTAGGCTACATTAGTCCTAGCTCTAACTGAGGAAAGAGTGACGTAACACAATCATCCAAACCTTGAAATGTAGGCTACATTAGACCTAGCTTTAACTGAGGAAAGATTGACGTAACACAATCATCCAAACCGGAAAATGTAGGCTACATTAGTCCTAGCTTTAACTGAGGAAAGATTGACATAACACAGTCACCCAAACCGGAAAATGTAGGCTAAATTAGTCCTAGCTCTAACTGAGGAAAATTGACGTAACACAATCATCCAAACCGTGAAATGTAGGCTACATTAGTCCTAGCTCTAACTGAGGAGAGATTGACATAACACAATCATCCAAACCGGAAAATGTAGGCTACATTAGTCCTAGCTCTGACTGAGGAAATACTGATGTAACACAATCATCCAAACCGGGAAATGTAGGCTAAATTAGTCCTAGCTCTAACTGAGGAAAGATTGACGTAACACAATAATCTAAAACGTGAAATGTAGGCTACATTATTCCTAGCTCTAACTGAGGAAAGATCGACGTAACACAGTCATCCAAACCGGAAAATGTAGGCTACATTAGTCCTAGCTCTAACTGAGGAGAGATTAACGTAACACAATCATCAAAACCAGAAGATAAAATTAATCACTAACCTTTGATGATCGTCATCAGATGACACTAATAGGACTTCTTGTTACACAATACATGTATTTTATGTTTGATAAAGTTCATATTTATCAAAATATGAGTTTACATTGGCGCGTTACTTTCAATAGTTCCAAAAACATCCAGTGATTTTGCATAGCCACACCATTCAACAGAAATACTAATCATAAATGTAGATAATAATACAAGTTATACACATGGAATTATAGATATACCTCTTCTTAATGCAACCGCTGTGTCTGATTTTTAAAAAAGTTTACGGAATAAGCCAGCCATGCAATAATCTGAGACGGCACTCAGAAACATTTGTCACAAGAGCCGCCATGTTGACGTCAACATAAACAAGAAATTACATGATATATATTCCCTTACCTTTGATGATCTACATCAGAAAGCACTCTGGGAATCCCAGGTCCACAATAAATGTTTGTTTTGTTCGATAATATCCTTTATTTATGTCCAAATACCTTCTTTTGTTAGCGCGTTTGGTATACATATCCAAACGCTCATTCTGGTCAGCGTTACGTTGGACAAAAACTTCAAAAAGTTATATTACAGGTCGAAGAAACATTTAAAACTAAGTACAGAATCAATCATTAGGATGTTTTTAACATATAGCTTCAATAAAGTTCCAACCGGAGTGCTCCTTCTTGTCATCATGAGCAATGGAACGCAAGTGAATACCATGAGGAATAAGTGTGATCAGAAAATGGCTGCTTGATAGACACCTGATGCATTCTGCTATCATTTACTCCCACAACACCATAGAAGTCTCATTAAAATTTCTATTGATGGTTGACATCTAGTGGAACACCTAGGCAGAGCAACATCATTAATATCTCAAGGGGATTTCATTGGGGACTCATTGGTGAATACATACAAAGCTCAGATTTCTCACTTCCTATTTTCATTTCTCCTCAGGATTTTCTCTGCCATATGAGTTCTGTTATAGTCACAGACATCATTCAAACAGTTTTAGAAACTTTAGAGTGTTTTCTATCCAATACTAATAATAATATGCATATTACATTTACATTACATTTAAGTCATTTAGCAGACGCTCTTATCCAGAGCGACTTACAAATTGGTGCATTCACCTTATGACATCCAGTGGAACAACCACTTTACAATAGTGCATCTAAATATTTTAAGGGGGAGGGGGTGAGAAGGATTACTTTATCCTATCCTAGGTATTCCTTAAAGAGGTGGGGTTTCAGGTGTCTCCGGAAGGTGGTGATTGACTCCGCTGTCCTGGCGTCGTGAGGGAGTTTGTTCCACCATTGGGGAGCCAGAGCAGCGAACAGTTTTGACTGAGCTGAGCGGGAAACTTCCTCAGTGGTAGGGAGGCGAGCAGGCCAGAGGTGGATGAAAGTGCCCTTATTTGGGTGTAGGGCCTGATCAGAGCCTGGAGGTACTGAGGTGCCGTTCCCCTCACAGCTCCAGGCAAGCACCATGGTCTTGTAGCGGATGCTTCAACTGGAAGCCAGTGGAGAGAGCGGAGGAGCGGGGTGACGTGAGAGAACTTGGGAAGGTTGAACACTAGACGGGCTGCGGCGTTCTGGATGAGTTGTAGGGGTTTAATGGCACAGGCAGGGAGCCCAGCCAACAGCGAGTTGCAGTAATCCAGACGGGAGATGACAAGTGCCTGGATTAGGACCTGCGCCGCTTTGTGAGGCAGGGTCGTTGCGGATGTTGTAGAGCATGAACCTACAGGAACGGGCCACCGCCTTGATGTTAGTTGAGAACGACAGTTTGTTGTCCAGGATCACGCCAAGGTTCTTAGCGCTCTGGGAGGAGGACACAATGGAGTTGTCAACCGTGATGGCGAGATCATGGAGCGGGCAGTCCTTCCCGGGAGGAAGAGCAGCTCCGTCTTGCCGAAGTTCAGCTTGAGGTGGTGATCCGTCATCCACACTGATATGTCTGCCAGACATGCAGAGATGCGATTCGCCACCTGGTCATCAGAAGGGGGAAAGGAGAAGATTAATTGTGTGTCGTCTGCATAGCAATGATAGGAGAGACCATGTGAGGTTATGACAGAGCCAAGTGACTTGGTGTATAGCGAGAATAGGACTAGAACAGAGCCCTGGGGACACCAGTGGTGAGAGCGCGTGGTGAGGAGACAGATTCTCGCCACGCCACCTGGTAGGAGCGACCTGTCAGGTAGGACGCAATCCAAGCGTGGGCCGCGCCGGAGATGCCCAACTCGGAGAGGGTGGAGAGGAGGATCTGATGGTTCACAGTATCGAAGGCAGCCGATAGGTCTAGAAGGATGAGAGCAGAGGAGAGAGAGTTAGCTTTAGCGGTGCGGAGCGCCTCCGTGATACAGAGAAGAGCAGTCTCAGTTGAATGACTAGTCTTGAAACCTGACTGATTTGGATCAAGAAGGTCATTCTGAGAGAGATAGCGGGAGAGCTGACCAAGGACGGCACGTTCAAGAGTTTTGAGAGAAAAGAAAGAAGGGATACTGGTCTGTAGTTGTTGACATCGGAGGGATCGAGTGTAGGTTTTTCAGAAGGGTGCAACTCTCGCTCTCTTGAAGACGGAAGGGACGTAGCCAGCGGTCAGGGATAAGTTGATGAGCGAGGTGAGGTAAGGGAGAAGGTCTCCGGAAATGGTCTGGAGAAGAGAGGAGGGGATAGGGTCGAGCGGGCAGGTTGTTGGGCGGCCGGCCGTCACAAGACGCGAGATTTCATCTGGAGAGAGAGGGAGAAAGAGGTCAGAGCACAGGGTAGGGCAGTGTGAGCAGAACCAGCGGTGTTGTTTAACTTAGCAAACGAGGATTGGATGTCGTCGATCTTCTTTTCAAAATGGTTCAGAAGTCATCTGCAGAGAGGGAGGGGGGGGAGGAGGATTCAGGAGGGAGGAGAATGTGGCAAAGAGCTTCCTAGGGTTAGAGGCAGATGCTTGGAATTTAGAGTGGTAGAAAGTGGCTTTAGCAGCAGAGACAGAGGAGGAAAATGTAGAGAGGAGGGAGTGAAAGGATGCCAGGTCCGCAGGGAGGCGAGTTTTCCTCCATTTCCGCTCGGCCTTCCGGAGCCCTGTTCTGTGAGCTCGCATTGAGTCGTCAAGCCACGGAGCGGGAGGGGAGGACCGAGCCGGCCTGGAAGATAGGGGACATAGAGAGTCAAAGGATGCAGAAAGGGAGGAGAGGAGGGTTGAGGAGGCAGAATCAGGAGATAGGTTGGAGAAGGTTTGAGCAGAGGGAAGAGATGATAGGATGGAAGAGGAGAGAGTAGCGGGGGAGAGAGAGCGAAGGTTGGGACGGCGCGATACCATCCGATATATATATATATACATATACATATATACATATATTAGCAACTGGAACTGAGGAGTAGGCAGTTTACTTTGGGCAACTTATACATCCAAGCTACTCAATATTGCCCCCCCAGCCATAATAAGTTAACAAGAAGTTAAGCTTTATTTTGTTGTATTACACTTGTGATTTTATAAAAGTTAAATATTTATAATTCTGTATTTTGAATTTCACACTGCAATTTCACTGGATGTTGGCCAGGTGGGACCCTACCGTCCCATCTGCCCATAAGAAGTTAACGCAGACAGAGAAGAGCTCCAACTTCTTAATCATATTGAATATAGTTGTGGAGAGTTCCTGTAATCCTAGATTCAGATCATTCAGGCAAGAAAAAGCATTACCCAGATAGGCCAGTCGTATGAGAACCTCAACATACAAGCGATCAGACAAATTAAAATGATGGTCAGTAAAGAAAACTCTAAGCTCGTCTCTCAATTCAAACAAATGTGTCAATAGTTTGAGCCTTGATAACTAGCGCACTTCTGTATGTTGTAAAATCATTACATGGTCCCTGCCCATATCATTGCATAGTGCAGAAAATACACAAGAGTTCAGGCCTTGCTTTAACAAAGTTAACCATTTTCACTGTAGTGTCCAAAATGTATTTCAAGCAGTCAGGCATTCCCTTGACAGCAAGAGCCTCTCGGTGGATGCTGCAGTGTACCCAAGTGGTGTTGGGAGCAACTGCTTGCACGTGCGTTACCACTCCACTATGTCTCCCTGTCATGGTTTTTGCGCCATCAGTACAGATACCAACATGAGCAGCAGCTACATTTGGCTACATACCGACCATTAGTGGAGGTCCCGCGAGAGAGTAGCGGTTAATGTGAATGGGATGTTAATTATTTGACTAGGCTACCTGTATTTGACATTGTGTTGTTATTTCACTGAACACTAGATGGTTTAATTTTATTTTTGTCAGAGAAAAGAGGCGAGAAAAAAACTCACCCAAATGTATAGCCCCGTTGGAAAATATAAATTGTCTGTTTAAAATGTGAAGAATAAAAAATAATAATTTAATCGCGTCTCCCAGTTTCGGAATACCTAATTTAAGTAATTGAGTAAAACACTTAACACGAAAGTAATCCAAAGATGGATAGTTTGTGCATGCCGCCATGTTTGTTTTTCCGGTCAACCAAAGATAAGAAGAGGAGACAAGATGAGTTTTGTCTCTTTGCAGTGTGCATGTTGTGGGGGATGTGTCATCTACCATCATTCAAATCCCTTCATTCCCTTTCAGAAGTTTACTCAAAAGATGAGTGAACTTTCCCTCACCTCATTTTGTATAACAACTTTGGTCTCACAGACATTCACGTGACACCCAGAATGCATTGAATAATGTCAACAAACACGGCGCCACACACAGCTGGCAAATAGATTAGTATTAGCTCATCATAATCATTATAACCTTCAATAAAGTATTTTACACACATCGTATGTGTCCATTACAATCTATGCAAGAATCAAAATGCATGATTTGTCACCAGTACGTGAAAACATGTGATTAAAACAGTAAATACATTATGCTCCAAACATACTTACGGTATGCTACAGTAGAAACGTTAATGCGAAAAACAGACGCTCGTTTTTTTTTTTAGACAGACACCTTTTCCAAGAGTTTTGATGGTCAGAGTGAGATAATTACTATACATTGAGAGAAAAATAGCTGATAAAATGCAAACCTTTTTCTCTCCAATGTCAGTCATTGATTCGATCACATTTCACATTATCATACATGGAGATAAGGCATTTCAGGATGTTACCATTTAAGACTAGCATGTTCTATAACATATTGCTGTCAATGTGGTCAAATGCTTTAGAGTAATATTTTAAAGAGCAGGAAGTCGACTTTCAATTTTGTTGTTTAATTTTGTGATGTGGTCAAGGCAGCTTTGTTACTTTCTGAATACATTTTGTTAATCTGCTATGATGATGTTGGTTATACAGAACACAAAAAAAGAGTTTATACACAGCCGAAATCAGGTTATACCACGATAGTTCATTGGGACCCTTTTGTCTCCTGATTTGGATGTAAATTCGTAGAAAAAAAGAGTTCCAAAAGGGTTCTTCGGCTGTCCCCATACAGTAGGAGAACCTTTTTGGTTCCAGGTAGAACTCTTTTGGGTTCCAAGTACAACTCACCGTGGAAAGGATTCTACATGGAACTGAAAAGGGTTCTACCTGGAACCAAAAAGGGTTCTTCAAAGGTTTCTTCTATAGGGACAGGAGAAACATTTTTGTTCTATGTCTCTTTTTCTTGAATGTTCTCCTGTTGATGCCGCCAGTCGAGTTGTTTAGCAGTCTGAACTGAGCGGTCAAACTGCCGCTGGGAGTCCCTCATTGAGGCCCTAGCTCGCACTAATCAGGAACTGGAGGAGTAGCTCACCGTGAGAGTTGTGTGAGTAATTCACCCCATTCCATTGGCCATCTGCACAGTGGCTATTGAAGTCGCTGAATAACGAGAGAAGTGCATAACTTCTGATACCTGCATAAATGGCTGAGTAAACTCTCATGCAGGTCTAGTGAATCAACATGCCTAAAGGAGCTGGCTTGGTGTAGATAGTATACTGTCACAGTGAAGACGTGGTTAGACTGGAGATGTAGTTTAGCTGTAGTTTAACCCATAGGAAGCCCTCCACTGAGTCATCAATAATCTGTCACTTATAATCCAAACACAGCTGGCCTCTGATGAAAAGGCCTACGCCCATTGAACCAGTACGTGCACAGAGATGAAGTCTCGTCCTATTATGGACAAACCAGGAATAACCAGGACAGGTTGCCACTTGGGAGCAAGTTAAATTAGTTTTTGCCACTCCATCTATATCCAGGCCAAGGTGCTGTAAACAATGAGAAATGGTTTAATTATTGTCTGATTAAATGTCAACATTACAGCTGTAACAGTTGTCTTGGGTGGAAGAAGGATCGGACCAAAGCACAGCTTGGTTAGTGTTCATCTTTTTAATAAGAAACTGAACACTTCAAAAATACAAAACAACTAAGTGACAACCAAAACAGTTCTATCTGGTGCAGACACAAAGACTGAAAATAACCACCCACGAAACACAAAGGAAAACAGGCTACCTAAATATGGTTCTCAATCAGGGACAACGACAGACAGCTGCCTCTGATTGAGAACCATATCAGGCCAAACATAGAAATAGAAAATATAGAAAAATTAACATAGACTGCCCACCCCAACTCACACGCTGACCATACTAAATAAAGACAAAACAAAGGAATAACGGTCAGAACGTGACAACAGCTCTGTAAATTACAAAACCTAAAGTTTGGGGCGGCATGCCCTGCGACCCTCAGGTACATCTGGGTTTTTAGGAGATAAGCATTTTTGTCTTTCTAGTGTTCCTGACAGCTTAATTTGGTGATTATAACTCCTCGTCTGTTGTTGTGTAATTCCTTCCTTTCTGACAGCAGAAAGGAAGCAATACATTTCACAGTGTTCAGGGTGACTTTGTTTACTGGGTGTGGGAGATTTCTGAGACGTCATTTATGCCGTCTCACAGGGGCTGGATTCTAGCGTTTTCAGATGGGCATTAGGAGCACTAACCTCGGAGTCTGATAGAGACACTGCGAGGGAGGGGATATTTTTTATCCCGCCTTTGAGTTAGAGATTCGGTCGAGTCCTCAATGTCCTCAACTCCATATTCACTCTGATGGCAGCCGCCACATTGTCAGCTATGGTATCCTCCTACGTTTAATGCTTGTGGAGAGTACATTCCATATTCTCTCTGATGGCAGCCGCCATTTTGTCAGCGATGGTATCCTCCTAACGTTTAATGCTTGTGGAGAGTCCATTCCATATTCTCTCTGATGGCAGCCGCCACTTTTTCAGAGATGGTATCCTCCTACGTTTAATGCTTGTGGAGAGTCCATTCCATATTCTCCCTGATGGCAGCCGCCACTTTGTCAGCGATGGTATCCTCCTAACGTTTAATGCTTGTGGAGAGTCCATTCCATATTCTCTCTGATGGCAGCCGCCACTTTGTCAGTGATGGTATCCTCCTACGTTTAATGCTTGTGGAGAGTCCATTCCATATTCTTGATTGCTTGTAGGATATAATTTGTGTTATTGAATCACCGCCCAACTTGTTTGCATTCGAGCGGAGGGACTGTTTGCTGGCTTCGATCGGCATAGTGCTGACTTGCTTAAAATTAAAAACAACAAAAACTAGTTGACGGTTTAATTGCCTCAATGCAAAAAATCTTACAATTGATTAAAAAAGCAAAATGCTTTGGATTTGGCTTATTAGCTCATTTAAATGTAAACACTTTAAAAACATTTGCCAGTAACCAGCCGGATCTGTGTGTGTGTGTCAATCGCCTCACAGTAGAATGTCTATGTCGCCGGCCTAAATCTAATTCACTGATCTACCTAATGCCATGGCGTCTTTGAGAAGGAGAAATCCAAGCATGATTAGGGCGAGGCAGAGAGTAGAGGCTGTGGGCGGGGTGGATGGAGGGATGGAAGGATGGGTGGATGGATGGGTGGGTGGGTTTGAGGAGGGTTTTTAGGTTCCGTATGAGGGTCTCTCTGTGTTTCTCATGCTCATTCTCTCATATACGCACGTACACGCAAACACAATCACAATCACACACACTGGTGGTCCCATGGAGTGCAGCTTAGCCATGGAGGACAATAGCAGTGGAAATGGATTATAATGATAAAGGATAGGTAGTGGGATAGACCCTACTGACCACGTGGACCATGAATATGGTAAAGCACACCTTGGTAGAACACCGCATTGATTCGTTCCAATGCTGGAGAACGGTGATTTTGCTAAACATGTGGTAAGCATGGTGCCATGTTTGCCTTTGGTGTATGTGTTTGCCATCATAGACTTCGACTGAGTCTGCTATGCATTTGTAGAAATATGCTCTGTCCCCGTTCGTATGTATGAATTGGCTTGAGTGTGAAGGTTTGATACAGTCAAATAGTAAGGATTAATTTGATAGAATCACTCAAGGTATACTGTATAATTTTTGGTGGGGATCATTTGAGGCACATTTCAGACATTTGATACGAGGTCTGCTTTATTAATAATGTATGATCTCTAAATTCATAAAATGTCGTCTTGTTGTATCAAATGTTACTTGCTGGGGACATCTAAGGCCTAGAGCATGGCTGTTTGCCAGACTCCCATCAAATTAGATTAAAAAAAAACAGACTAGCATGTTTCTCCCCTCAAAGATTCATAGTGGCCCTTTAAAATGAAAAAAAAAAAAAATAGCGAGAGAAGGAGGAGAGAAGTCCCCTGCTATCTATTTTATTTGGCGCCACAGTTCCATTTTTAATGTCTTCCATTTGATTCCCTGCCTTTTTCTTGCTCTTTCTTATTTTCGCTCCTCTTCTCATGATGTCAATTTAATTCAATCTGAGGGATTTCAGGCAACCCAGTATCTTCTAATGTCTCTTTGTAAATGTCTCTTGTAACACATTGCATTTACTCTCACCTTTCCAGGGGGATTTGAAAGGGGTGAAATAAAGATACATTATTTGTAGAATCTGAAGTTTCATTAAAAACACTTTCTCTCTCCCTGTGTCCTCTTGTCATTTAAGTGGGCCATCTGTCTAAACATTTCATCATTTTTTTTTCTGGATAATTCCCCCAGCCTTATTCAGGATCCCTGGGAGGCCATCTTTGTTGTTGGCGGCGATGCTGGAGTATATTCTACTACCCCCATGGACTGAATGCAGCTCTGGGCCTCTGCCTCTCTCTCTCTCTCTTTGACGCCACAAGACACCTCATCATCCCCCTCGAACCCCATACCCTCCACCTCTCCCTATGTTTCCTAATCTCCCCTGCTTTTTTTCCTCTTCCCTCTTCTTCCCTCAGCCTGGAGATCCTTTGGACTCGATTCATAGAAACAGACAACCTTTTAAGACATGCTCCCTGTCTCTGTTGCTCTCTCCATTTTCACCTACTACCTTGGTCACTCACCATCGTTCTCTACATCTTTCTCTCTTTCCTTCTTCTTCCCTTCCCCCTGCTGCACCCCTTATCTCACTCTCTAACTCTCCTTCAATCTTACTCGCCATGTTCCTTCCCTCCCTCTTCCACCTTTCTCTATGTCTATCTATCTATCTATCTATCTCTCCTCTCTGTCCCCCTGCTTCTCTGTCTTTTTTCCCTTTGTTACCCTCCTTATCTCTCTCTCGCTCCCCCTCTCTTCCCTTCCTCTCCTCCTTATTGTAGGATTGGTATGCAGGCAGTGACCGGGGTGGGTGTCTACAAAGCAGCACATATTATTCTTGATCATTCCACAGGCCTCCTACAGAGCCGGTTATGAAGAGGGATCCCTTAATGATGCTGCCACTATTAACACTGCTATAACACCAAATCCCCCTCTCTTTTCCAAACCAATTGGTGCTACATTAATATTAGAACAGGATTCATTGAATTTACAGTGGCATGGTTTGATGATTTGGCCAAACATCCCCAATGCCCATATGACGGAGATTATTAGGGTAGTGGGGTAAGGGAGGACTATGGGTAATGAAGTCTATGGTGCAACTGAGATTCCACATGCTTCTGGCATATTTTTACCAGGATACCAAAGCGCTAGTCTGGTACAGTGTCATGCTGCTTTGCCTTAACTTAACACCCCCAGTTTTTTGCATATTTTCCCTTTTCAACTGCAATCCCTCTTTTAAAAAAGAAATCATGCAATTGTAAAACACACACACAAACACACACAGTCTGCTCTGACCAAGGCTATTATAGTAAACTAAAACCTAAAAAATGATAAAAACGAAAAAAAAAAACGTTTTTTTAAGTAAACTGAAACATAATAATTATCAAAAAAGATTTGATAAGCTAATACTATACTGAAACTATGTTTGACTGCATAACAAAAGCAAATGTTTTGTAGTGTCAGCAGCTGATGGGAAACAGAGATAAAAGGGAAAACCCAACTGACCTCAAAGGTCATCGGAACAGCGCCCACCATTTCAGGGTAAAGACAAGGTGAGAGAGCCACTAGCTATTAGTAGGTGCACGTCAATGGCAACGTTTAGGACAACAAACTTTACCCATTTGCATAAAAGAGCAGAAACATGGCAACCTGATTTCATTTAAAAAAAGACTCATCCAGACTGGCAAGTCCACAAGAAATTCAACCAAACATTTGATCCCGAATTGAAAACTCCTGGCGCTGTTAGAGTAAACGGGTTGATTGCTTTACAAATGGATACAACAACCCAGAAATGTAAGTTCTGAAGGAGGCATAAAATTAACCCTGTGTGTATATGGATGGAGCAAAAAAGGACTGGCTGCTTCATTTATAGGCATATCTGCCTGCTTCTATCGCCCTTCCTCCAACAAGGCACAACATGTGTTGCACAACCTCTATCAAATTTTGCATCCACACACCAGAGAGGTAATTGACTGCACATTGGATGCATGGGACAAGCAGAGGAGAAGATCTTACTTGTCGTAACTGACAACAGGGCGAAAATAGTCAAGGCTATCAACCTAGAACAGAACAGGCAAGAGAATACATGTGACCAACAATAAACAGAGCTGGCCATGGATTTGAACGGCGCATCAGAATTATCTGAATCCGAGATGGACACAAACAATTATTATTTTAAATCAAAGTCACATTAAGATTGATTTATAATTTATACATAACCAAACCCAAGACCTGACCCATCACCTGATGTATTACTGCCCCTCAGTGGCAAGAAGTGACATACCAAAAATGTTACTATAGGTCTACTACACATAGAGGTCACGTCCGCCAATGTGCTCTAACAGTGTGTGTGTGTGTGTCTCCAACTGTACCATCTTCAAGACCCTCTTTCTGCTTCCGCTAGTGCTTACCTCGGGCACAGTGGCTGCTGGAGGCAGAAAAACACAATATTAGAGTATTAGCACAGGGGCACTGCATTGTTGTAATAATGTGTGTGTGTGTTTTATTGAACCTTTATTTAAGCAGGGAGTCTTGCTGAGACCACAGTGTCTTTCGCAGATGAGACCTGCACGAACACATCAATATATAACAATTACACGAGATATGAAAAGAAGGAAACACAGAACACAAAATGCTAAACAGAATCATACGAAACAAATACATTCTTCAGTAAAACGGCCCTCTAAATTACACCTGAACTGCCCTGGAGGCACCAACTCCACCAACTTTAAGGACTTTTGGAGATCATTCCACATGAGAGGCAAAAAAAAGAAAAAAAAAGCAGATTTTCCTAACACGGTGGAGATTGACGTGATGTACGTCTGAAGCACAGGGGTTTGGTGGCACCTTAATAACTGGGGAGGACGGGCTCGTGGTTAATGGCTGTAGCAGAATGAACAGATGATTAAACAGGCGTTTTTTATCTGTTTCACGCCATTCCATTATCTCTGTTCGAGACATTATTATGAGCCATCCTCCCCGATGCTGCCTCCACTGGTCTGAAGGTTAACAATGAGGTAAGATTTGGTGGACATTTATACAAGAGGGATTTGTAGATTAAATCTCTGAAGCTGGAGACTCTTACCTCCCTCACTAGCTTTAAGCACCGGCTGTCAGAGCAGCTCACAGATCACTGCACCTGTACATAGCTCATCCGTAAATAGCCTATCCAACTACAGCATCCCCATAATGTATTTATTTATTTATCTTGCTCCTTTGCACCCCAGTATCTCAACTTGCACATTCATCCTCTGCACATCCTACCATTCCAGTGTTTAATTGCTATATTGTAATTACTTTGCCACCATGACCTATTTATTGCCTTACCTCCCTCATCCTACCTCATTTGCACATGTTGTGTATAGATTTCCCTACTGTATTATTGATTGTATGTTTGTTTATTACATTTGTAACTCTGTGTTGTTGTATGTGTCGAACTGATTTGCTTTATCTTGGCCAGGTCGCAGTTGTACATTTACATTTACATTTAAGTCATTTAGCAGACGCTCTTATCCAGAGCGACTTACAAATTGGTGCATTCACCTTATGACATCCAGTGGAACAGCCACTTTACAATAGTGCATCTAAATATTTTAAGGGGGGGAGGGGGTGAGAAGGATTACTTTATCCTATCCTAGGTATTCCTTAAAGAGGTGGGGTTTCAGGTGTCTCCGGAAGGTGGTGATTGACTCCGCTGTCCTGGCGTCGTGAGGGAGTTTGTTCCACCATTGGGGAGCCAGAGCAGCGAACAGTTTTGACTGGGCTGAGCGGGAACTGTACTTCCTCAGTGGTAGGGAAGCGAGCAGGCCAGAGGTGGATGAACGCAGTGCCCTTATTTGGGTGTAGGGCCTGATCAGAGCCTGGAGGTACTGAGGTGCCGTTCCCCTCACAGCTCCGTAGGCAAGCACCATGGTCTTGTAGCGGATGCGAGCTTCAACTGGAAGCCAGTGGAGAGAGCGGAGGAGCGGGGTGACGTGAGAGAACTTGGGAATGTTGAACACTAGACGGGCTGCGGCGTTCTGGATGAGTTGTAGGGGTTTAATGGCACAGGCAGGGAGCCCAGCCAACAGCGAGTTGCAGTAATCCAGACGGGAGATGACAAGTGCCTGGATTAGGACCTGCGCCGCTTCCTGTGTGAGGCAGGGTCGTACTCTGCGGATGTTGTAGAGCATGAACCTACAGGAACGGGCCACCGCCTTGATGTTAGTTGAGAACGACAGGGTGTTGTCCAGGATCACGCCAAGGTTCTTAGCGCTCTGGGAGGAGGACACAATGGAGTTGTCAACCGTGATGGCGAGATCATGGAACGGGCAGTCCTTCCCCGGGAGGAAGAGCAGCTCCGTCTTGCCGAAGTTCAGCTTGAGGTGGTGATCCGTCATCCACACTGATATGTCTGCCAGACATGCAGAGATGCGATTCGCCACCTGGTCATCAGAAGGGGGAAAGGAGAAGATTAATTGTGTGTCGTCTGCATAGCAATGATAGGAGAGACCATGTGAGGTTATGACAGAGCCAAGTGACTTGGTGTATAGCGAGAATAGGAGAGGGCCTAGAACAGAGCCCTGGGGACACCAGTGGTGAGAGCGCGTGGTGAGGAGACAGATTCTCGCCACGCCACCTGGTAGGAGCGACCTGTCAGGTAGGACGCAATCCAAGCGTGGGCCGCGCCGGAGATGCCCAACTCGGAGAGGGTGGAGAGGAGGATCTGATGGTTCACAGTATCGAAGGCAGCCGATAGGTCTAGAAGGATGAGAGCAGAGGAGAGAGAGTTAGCTTTAGCGGTGCGGAGCGCCTCCGTGATACAGAGAAGAGCAGTCTCAGTTGAATGACTAGTCTTGAAACCTGACTGATTTGGATCAAGAAGGTCATTCTGAGAGAGATAGCGGGAGAGCTGACCAAGGACGGCACGTTCAAGAGTTTTGGAGAGAAAAGAAAGAAGGGATACTGGTCTGTAGTTGTTGACATCGGAGGGATCGAGTGTAGGTTTTTTCAGAAGGGGTGCAACTCTCGCTCTCTTGAAGACGGAAGGGACGTAGCCAGCGGTCAGGGATAAGTTGATGAGCGAGGTGAGGTAAGGGAGAAGGTCTCCGGAAATGGTCTGGAGAAGAGAGGAGGGGATAGGGTCGAGCGGGCAGGTTGTTGGGCGGCCGGCCGTCACAAGACGCGAGATTTTATCTGGAGAGAGAGGGGAGAAAGAGGTCAGAGCACAGGGTAGGGCAGTGTGAGCAGAACCAGCGGTGTCGTTTGACTTAGCAAACGAGGATCGGATGTCGTCGACCTTCTTTTCAAAATGGTTGACGAAGTCATCTGCAGAGAGGGAGGAGGGGGGGGAGGAGGATTCAGGAGGAAGGAGAAGGTGGCAAAGAGCTTCCTAGGGTTAGAGGCAGATGCTTGGAATTTAGAGTGGTAGAAAGTGGCTTTAGCAGCAGAGACAGAGGAGGAAAATGTAGAGAGGAGGGAGTGAAAGGATGCCAGGTCCGCAAGGAGGCGAGTTTTCCTCCATTTCCGCTCGGCTGCCCGGAGCCCTGTTCTGTGAGCTCGCAATGAGTCGTCAAACCACGGAGCGGGAGGGGAGGACCGAGCCGGCCTGGAGGATAGGGGACATAGAGAGTCAAAGGATGCAGAAAGGGAGGAGAGGAGGGTTGAGGAGGCAGAATCAGGAGATAGGTTGGAGAAGGTTTGAGCAGAGGGAAGAGATGATAGGATGGAAGAGGAGAGAGTAGGGTAGTAGTTGTAGATGAGATCTAGTTCTCAACTTGCCTACCTGGTTAAATACAAATAAAAAGAGTGCAATGCATCAACTGACCAACATTTCCAAAATGTGCGCTGAACCTTTCGGTCGTAATAAAGCGCAATGCATTATGATAAACTGCTTCCAATGGCTTCAATTCAATGGCAGCTGCATTCATATAGATTTCACCATAGTGAATAACCAGAATGAATGTTGACTGAATTATTCATTTTCTGCTATTTAACAAAGGACAGGCCCTGTTCCTATAGAAGAAGACTGTTTCATTCTTGATTTCTAAACTGGCTCAACAACATGGTTTTTGAAAGAAACTTTTTCGTCAATCCAGATGCCTAGATAATTATAAGGGACACGATCAATGAGGTCAGCATCCAAAGTACGTATGCATAAATCATCAGATACATTTTTAAGTGATTTGGAAAATAACACATACTTGGTTTACCTGCATTAAGTAGCAATTTCAGTTCAATAAAGGCTTTCTGCAGCTCTGACAGAACCTGGTCAGCTGTGGGGGCAATAGCATATTCAGTTTCATCTGCATACAGGTAAAGGTTTTTTATAGATAAATCAATATTGTTCATGTAAATAGTGAAAAGAACCAGACCAAGAAATGATCCCCGTGGGACACAATTTATCTCCCGAAACCCTGATTTAACACCATCAGTAAATACACACTGTGTTCCGTTCTTTAAATCATTTTCAAACCAGCTACATGCAGCCTGGTCCAAGCCAATTGATGAAAGCCTCTGCATAAGTAACTAGTGATCCACAGTGTCGAAGGCTTTAGACAGGTCAATAAAAGGGCCGCACAGTGTTTCTTCTTATCCAAACAATGAAGAGCAGGATTTAAAACAAAAGACCTAGTCTGAAACCGGACTGATGTACATCTTAGTTTACATTGAGTACTTACCAAGAAATCTAAAATCTTGTTAATAGGACAATAATTGTTTAGGTTACACAGGTCACCACCTCCGTGAAGGAGGAGTACATGTGCCGCTTTCCAGACACTGGCGATCGGACCACAAATCATTGTTATTCTGCCACCAGAGGAGTAGAAAGCTGCAGCCAGAAAGGATCAAGCACGTTTGATTGCTCACTAAGTCGGCTGTGTGTAGACAGACCAGTCAGTAGCCAGGGTCCCAATCTGGTCTAACAATAGTTTGGGCCAATGCCACGTCTGCCAGTCTGCAAATGGCTAACCTGGCATAAGCAGAGAGTGGGTTTATTGGAGTGGGCTTATTTAAGTGACAATGCCCTCAAAGCAGGTGTTTGGAGGATATACAGTGCTTTGCAAAAGTATTCATCCCCTCTGCATTTTTCCTATTTTGTTGCATTACAACCTGTAATTTAAATAGATTTTTATTTGGATTTCATGTAATGGACATACACAAAATAGTGAAATTTAAAAAATGACTTGTTTCAAATAATAAAACAAAAAAATGAATGGGACAGTGGTAGGTGCATATGTATTCACCCCTTTTGCTATGAATCCCCTAAATCAGATCTGGTGCAACCAAATACTTTTAATTAGTTAAATAAAGTTCCCCTGTGTGCAATCTAAGTGTCACATGATCTTAGTACATGTACACCTGTTCTGAAAGGCCCGGAAGTCTGCAACATCCTACAGAGCACCGTTAAAACCATTATAAAAAATGTAAAGAATAAGGCAAACCTGCAAAGAGAGGGCTGCACACCAAAACTCACAGACCAGGCATGGAGGCCATTCATCAGAGAGGCAACAAAGAGACTAAAGATAACCCTGAAGCTCCACAATGGAGATTGGAGTATCTGTCCATAGGACCACTTTAAGCCGTACACTCCACAGAGCTGGGCTTTACGGAAGAGTGGCCAGAAAAAAAGCTATTGCTTAAAGAAAGAAAAATGGTGCTAAATACAGAGTAATTCTTGAGGGAAACCTGTTTCATTCTTCCAGAGTTTTGAGACTGGGATGGAGGTTCATCTTCCAGCAGGACAATGACCCTAAGCATACTGCTAAAGCAACACTCAAATGGTTTAAGAGGAAACATTTAAATGTCTTGGAATGGCCTAGTCAAAGCCCAGACCTCAATCCAATTGAGAATCTGTGTTAAGATTTAGAGATTGCTGTAAAAAAGCAGAACCCATCCAACTTGAAGGAGCTGGAGCAGTTTTGCCTTGAAGAATGGGCAAAAATCCCAGTGGCTAGATGTGCCAAGCTTATAGAGACATACCCCAAGAGAGTTTGCAGCTGTAATTGCTGCACAAGGTGTGAATATTTATGCACGCTCAAGTTTTCTTTTTTTGTCTAATTTCTTGTTTGTTTCACAAGAAAAAATATTTTGCATCTTCAAAGTGGTAGACATGTTGTGTAAATCAAATTATACAAATCCCCCCAAAATTTATTTTAATTCCAGGTTGTAACGCAATGAAATATGAAAAATACCAAGGGGGGGATACTTTCGCAAGCCACTGTATTGGCAAGGGTGTTGTTAGGCCCAAGAAGAAGTAACGGCCTGGCAAACTGTGCCAATATATCCTTCAAACACCGGCTTCGAGGGCATTATCACTTTTGTACAACAGGTTACCAAAATGTTAAAATAAATATTGACATATTTTCATTCAAAACTTTACTTTGATGAATTGTATTCATACTATTTTATCCTTTCACGAGATATAGTCCTTACACACAACAGTTTGTTTGCCAGAGATGCGACCCAGTCGTTAAGTCTATTTGTCCTAAATTTATGCACACGACCCAGACGTTCGTTAAAAATTTTCCGTTGCTTTGATGGCTGGCAACATCATTATCCCTTGCTTGCTAGCTAGCCAACTTTGGCTAACACAGTCACGTCAAACAGTGCAGCCAGAACTACAGCAAAGTAGGTGCATTTGCATTTGTTTAAGCTGTTTTTTAGTGATTTGTTTTGTGGGATACATCCATAACAATGAGCTAATGATGTGTGATTTCATCTGGCATAGAACATGTGCTCTCTCTCCAAGACATTGTTCAGAGGAGCTAGCCAACTACACAGCTAACACAATCACTTCAAACTGCAGCTGGTATGACAGCATATCTGCATTTTGTGTTTCTCTATTGGCATTTCATTGTATATAGCCATAAAACTATGCTGAAAAGCTGCCTCTCCATCTCTCCCGAACCGACACGTTCATTAAATAAATATGGGATAGCTGGAGATCTAATTTCATTATTGAAACAATGTTGCAAATGTCGGAGAAGCAGGGTAAATACAAATCTCCACTGTTGAAAACCGATTGCTGGTCTAAAATAAATTGGAGATATATCGCATGCTTTTTATAGTGGAGATCAAGTGTATTACTTTCCTGCCTGGGCTGTTGAGACAGTGGATTGTGTAGTCAGACAGAATAGAGTAAATGGGCATTTCAACATGGTAACTTGTGGAATAGACAGTGGCTGGAATTAGATATTAACCAATCAAAATCTAGAATTAGAACGACCTGTTGTTTTATACTTGAAACTGTTTTTCAGGACCTATAATTATAGTGTGTGTGTGTGTGTGTGTGTGTGTGTGTGTGTGTGTGTGTGTGTGTGTGTGTGTGTGTGTGTGTGTGTGTGTGTGTGTGTGTGTGTGTGTGTGTGTGTGTGTGTGTGTGTGTGTGTGTGTGTGTGCGTGCGTGCGTGCGTGCTTGTGTTTGTGTGTGTAGGACAGATTTGTCTTGGTCAGTGTCTGTTGTCTGACTGCCAGCATTGTGTCTGTAGCAGAGCCATCATGCCCAGGCCCCCTCTACTCCCGACCCCTTCCCAGCCTGGTCCCCTTGTCTCTGGGCAGCTAGGGGGCAGCGTGCCCTGGAGCCAACTTGGAGGTGATGGTTTAGGCTCTCTGCCAAGACAGGATTAGTGGCAGACAATATCGGGTGTGTCCACATATCTCGTTTGAGCTGGCCTTCACTGGGGGAGGGGGAAGGAGGAGAGGAGAGGAGAGGAGAGGAGAGGAGAGGAGAGGAGAGGAGAGGAGAGGAGAGGAGAGGAGAGGAGAGGAGGAGAGGAGAGGAGAGGAGAGGAGAGGAGAGGAGAGGAGAGGAGAGGAGAGGAGAGGAGAGGAGAGGAGAGGAGAGGAGAAAAACACATGGCCACGGTTTGAGGTTTGTGTGAAATGTATGATAAACAAATAAAGTTATATTGACCAATAATATTGTTATGTTTTCTTAATTTTAAGAAAGAGAACTTCATTTAGTAATATTTTGATTCAATAAGATCAATCTCTTCAAAAATAATTCAACATCATATCATAAAAATATGATTTGATAGAACACTGCTACATCCAAATATTTGAACTCCTCACACACCACATTAATTAGAAAAATATCAAGCATAATAACATAGATCTTGGTTTATCTGAAAACCTTTTTGAGGTGGAGTTCCTACTGAAGGAACAGTCCTTTTAAAGTCCAGACTCTTTTGTTGCGTCATTGTTGCAGCTTATTGTGTCAGGAGTAATTAATGCTAGCTGACTGCAAAACAGTCCACGGCCCAACATTACTGTTGTGGAAAGCCCATGCAGCCGAAACCAGACCACTGTAAACCACCACCCCTTTTGGATGGGAATACCAGCACACAGTTAGGGAAAAATGTATAAAAAAAGTGTGTTCCCCTCTTCTGTCTTGACTCTAAATGGCTCTAAATTCTAAATGTATTCATGACACAGATTCGGGTCATATTAAACTTATCACCCTAATGATGCCGGAACTCGATACCAAACGTGACTTCCCTGATGCTCGTCTAGGAATACGCCAGGCAAATCAAAGTTCACATTTAATGTGTTTGTTCAGAGCGAGTGGGAGCCACCAGAACGCAAAGGGAGCAATGTGCAAACTAGATTGTATTTGTTGTTTCTTTTCTTTTTCTTTTTTAATAAACCAAAGCAATATCTCAGGAATTAACGACAATCAGACATTTTCAATATTGCCTAAGCTGATTTGTGTGCGCTGTGAGTAGGAGACAAAGGCTTTGGATGCTGTAGCTGAGTTTTGCCAAGCAACCAATTCACTCAAGAGTCCAAGCTGGCGTCTAAGCACCTAAGGTGGAGCCTACACACAAACCTACATGCCTTCTGAGTAGAGTGATGAACCGTCCTAAATCGCTGTTCATTTAAGTATGGGGGTAGACACAGGGGCTGTCTCAGGACTTGTCATCGATTGTGTGTGCGTGTGTGCGCGCGCGTGTGCGCATTTTATGTGTTTGTATCTGTGTGTCTGAGCAGGGGCGTCAGTGGCCAACATGAGTTGGAGAATTGGGGATTGTCGGATGGTTCTGGAAGGAAGGGGACATGCTATCACACATGTTATCACTGTCTACCCCACAGGAGAGATCTCTGTAGGGGGAAGAGAGTGCCCTCTACACCTTACTCTCCAAAACATCTGTCCGGCTATTGCACAAACCTCCACACACATTCTATACATTATTTATCTTCATTTCTCTCTCTCTCTCTTTTGCTCTTTAGTTCTCTTGTTCTATATTAAATATGCTTTTCTCAATTTACATCAACAACATTCATATGCAGATGATACAGTTTTATACTCAACTGGCCTCTCCCCGGATGTTGTGTTAAACGCTCTACAACAAAGCTTTCTTAGTGTTCAACAAGCTTTCTCTGCCCTTAACCTTGTTCTGAACACCTCCAAAACAAAGGTCATTACTTGTTATTTGTTATTTTGATCTCTTACTTTTTTGGGGGTATTTTCTTAAAACTGCATTGTTGGTTAAGGGCTTGCAAGTAAGCATTTCACCTGTTGTATTCGGCACATGTGACAAATACAATTTGATTTGATTTGGTAAGGAGAATGCCCCTCTCCCACCGGTGTGATTACTACCTCTGAGGGTTTAGAGCTTGAGGTAGTCATCTCATACAAGTACTTGGGAGTATGGCTAGAAGGTACACTGTCCTTCTCTCAACACATATCAAAGCTGCAGGCTAAAGTTAAATCTATACTTGGTTTCCTCTATCGTAATCACTCCTCTTTCACCCCAGCTGCCAATCTAACCCTGATTCAGACGACCATCCTACCCATGCTAGATTACGGAGACGTAATTTATAGATCAGAAGTTAAGGGTGCTCTCGAGCAGCTAGATGTTCTTTACCATTCGGCCATCAGATTTGCCACACATGCTCCTTGTAGGACACATCACTGCACTCTGTACTCTTCTGTAACCTGGTCATCGCTGTATACCCTTCGCAAGACCCACTGGTTGATGCTTATTTACAAAACCCTCTTGGACCTCACTCCCCCCTATCTGAGATATCTACTGCAGCCCTCATCCTCCACATACAACACCCGTTCTGCCAGTCACATTCTGTTAAAGGTCCCAGAAGCACACACATCCCTGGGTCTCTCCTCTTTTCAGTTTGCTGTAGCTAGCGACTGGAACGGCCTGCAACAAACACTCAAACTGGACTGTTTTATCTCCATTTCTTCATTCAAAGACTCATGGACACTCTTAATGACAGTTGTGGCTGCTTTGCGTGACGTATTGTTATCTCTACCTTCTTGCCCTTTGTGCTGTTGTCTGTGTCCAATATTATTTGTACCATGATTTGTGCTGCTACCATGTTATGCTGCTGCCATGTTGTGTTGCTACCATGTTATTGTCATGTTTTGTTTTGCTACCATTCTGTGTTGTCATGTGTTGCTGCCTTGCTGTGTTGTCATGTGTTGCTGCCTTGCTGTGTTGTCATGTGTTGCTACCTGGCTGTGTTGTCATGTGTTGCTGCCTTGCTGTGTTGTCATGTGTTGCTACCTTGCTGTGTTGTCATGTGTTGCTGCCTTGCTGTGTTGTCATGTGTTGCTGCCTTGCTGTGTTGTCATGTGTTGCTGCCTTGCTGTGTTGTCATGTGTTGCTGCCTTGCTGTGTTGTCATGTGTTGCTACCATGTTGTTGTCATGTGTTGCTACCTTGCTGTGTTGTCATGTGTTGCTGCCTTGCTGTGTTGTCATGTGTTGCTGCCTTGCTGTGTTGGCATGTGTTGCTACCATGCTGTGTTGTCATGTGTTGCTGCCTTGCTGTGTTGGCATGTGTTGCTACCTTGCTGTGTTGTTGTCTTTCTTTATGCAGTGTTGTCTCTCTTGTCGTGATGTGTGTTTTGTCCTACATTGTTTAATCCCAGCCCCTGTCCCCACATTATAAATAAGAATTTGTTCTTAACTGACATGCCTAGTTAAATAAAGGTTAAATCAAATAAAATAAATACAATTTTCATTCTTTATTTATCTATCTTTCTCTTTATTTATCTCTCTCTTTATTTATCTCTCTCTCTTTCTCTTTTTTTCTCTCTCTCTCCATCTTTATTTATCTCTGTCTCTTTATTTCTCGTTCTCTTAATTTCTCTTTTTACTTCTCTCTCTATATCTCTCTCTCTTTATTTATCTCTCTCTCTTTATTTACCTCTCTCTCTCTTAATATCTATTTTTATTTCTCTCTCTACTTCTCTCTCTATCTCTCTCTTTATTTATCTGTCTCTCTTTATTTATCTCTCTCTATTTATCTCTCTCTCCCTTTATTTAATTAAATTAAATTCACTTTATTGGCATGACGTAACAATGTACTTATTGCCAAAGCTTATTTAGAATATTTACAATATAAAAAATCAATTAAAATGAGAATCAAAATTGTCAACGGGACAACAGTAACAACAATAACCAAGTGTCAAAATAACCATACATTCAACAATAACAATAAGCATACAGTAGAGTACATGTGCAGGTTTGTTGGTCTGTCATACACTGTCCCTTAACTTATGGCAGGCAGCAATGTAGTGTGCTGCCAACCCACAGCTCTCTGCGTCCTCCCTCAACAGGACGGGTAGCATATCCTCATCAGAGAGGTCTTTGAAACCTTGAATAAGGGTTTCACATTTGGGAAAATGACACTCTCTATTTTATTTTTATTTTTTGTCAGGAAATACAGCTCCGTCTCAGGTTCTGCTGTTGTGCAGCCTTTCCTCTACAGGGTTCCAGGTTTTCCTGTGTCTACCCTTCTCAAATGCAAGGCTGTGCTCACTGAGCCTGTACTTTGTGAAGGTTTTTCTAATGTTTTGGTCAAATATTTAGCCATGGTGTACTGTCGATTTAGGGCCAGATAGCACTGCATTTTGCTTTGTGCTTGTGTTTGTGTTTCCCAATAAGCAATACAATTTTGTTTTGACTGTGTTGTAATTCGGTTTATCCTGATTGATTGGATGTTCTGGTCCTGAGGCTTCAGTGTGTTAGTAGAACAGGTTTGTGAACTCAGCCCCAGGACCAGCTGGATGAGGGGACACTTTTCTTTGCTCAGCTCTTGGCATTACAGGGCTTGGTAATGATATGAGAGGGGGTAACTGTATTTTAGATGTTTCCAAAACTTAATTGCTCTTTTTTTAGTTTTTATTATGAGTGGATATTGGCCTAAATCTACCCTGCATGCATTGTTTGTAGTTTTCCTCTGGACATGTAAGAGAATCTTACAGAACTCTGCATGCAGGGCTTCAATGGGGTGTTAGTCCCATTTGATTAAATCTTGTTTTGCAATTGGACCCCATGACATATTCAATTAGTTTTAGCCAAATTTGAATAGGTATTTCAATTTCAATTTGCTTTGTAATGGCGTAGAATGCCCTGCGTGCTTTCTCTCTCAGCTCATTCACTGCCTCATTAAGATGTCCAGTTGAGCTTATTTTTAAACCTAAGTAATTGTAGTGTGTACAGTACTCTATATACAGTATTTTGTACCAATTGAGAACTTTGGTCTAATTCCCTGATCTGGAACATCTCTGGAAAAATCTTTATTTTAGTCTATTTGGGGCTTACTGCCAGGGCCCAGGTCTGGCAGTACTGCTCTAGCAGGTCCAGGCTCTGCTGTAGGCCATGTTCTGTGGGTGACAGCAGGCATAGGTCATCTGCGAAGAGTAGGCGTTTAACTTCTGAATTGTGGAGACTAACACCAGGGGCTGAGGATTTTTCTAGAATAGAGGCCAATTCGTTAATGTAAATATTGAAGAGTGCAGGGCTCATATTGCAACCCTGGCGAAGGCCCCACCCCTGGTTAAAGAACTCATGATCATGTAGAATATATTATTATATTTATTATATTATTATATTAGAACTCTGTTATTTTCTTACAAATTTTTATGCTGCACGTATTGCCAGTATACATTGATTCAATTATGTCATATGTTTTACACCCCTACACCACTTTCAATAACATTGTAGAACAGTCCTGTATGCCAAAAATAATCAAATGCTTTTTGGAAGTCGACAAAGCAAGCATATATTTTGGTATTATTTTGGTTGACATGTTTATCTATAAGGGTGTGTAGGGTGTAAATATGATCAGTTGTGCGATGTTTTGGTATAAATCCAATTTGGCTTTTACTCAAGACGTTGTGCTTATTAAGGAAGTTTAGAACTCTTACCTTGATAATACTACAGAAAACCTTCCCCAGGTTACTGTTCACACAAATGCCTCTGTAATTGTTAGGGTCAAATTTGTCTGCATTCTTAAAGATTGGGGTTATGAGTCCTTGATTCCAAGATGTCAGGGAAATAACCTACACTCAGGATCAAATTAAACAGTTTTAATATAGCCAATTGAAATGTTGCACTAGTGAGTTTGAGAATCTCATTTAGGATGCCATCAGGTCCGCATGCCTTTTTAAATTTGAGAGCCTGAAGTTTCATATAGAGCTCCTGGTCAGTAATTGGGGAGTCCAATGGATTTTGATTGTCCTTTAAAGCATTTTCTAATCCATTCAACTTCTCATGAATTTAGCGTTGTTCTGCGTTTGTGTCAATTTGAACGGTGTTGTAGAGTGTTTTAAAATGGGTTGTCCATATGTCACCATTTTGTATCGCTAATTCCGCTTGTTTAGATTTTTTTAAGTTTTTCCAATTTTTCCAGGAGTTGTGTGTGTTTATGGACTCCTCAATTAGTGTCAGCTGCTTGCTGTTGTACTGTGCTTTTTTGGTTCTGAGTGTACATTTATAGAGTTTTAAAACCTCTTAGTCCGCCCCATCCCGGATCCGGGATCGTGACTACAGCCTCAAGCTCATTACCATAACGCAAAATTAGCGATTTCTGAAAATTGCAAATTAAATGAAATAAATATGCCTGTCCTCAAGCTTATCCTTTTCTTAACAATCCTGTCGTCTCAGATTTTCAAAATATGCTTTAGAACCAGAGAAAATCAATAATTTGTGTAAGAGTGGTGATAGCTAGCTTAGCATTTAGCGTTAGCATTTAGCACGCAACATTCACAAAAACCAGCAAAGGGATCAAATAAAATAATTTACCTTTGAAGAACTTCAGATGTTTCAATGAGGAGACTCTCAGTTACATAGCAGATGTCCAGTTTTTCCTGAAAGATGCTTGTGTAGGACACAACGTTCCGTTTTGTTACTATGCATTTGGCTACCGAAACTAACCGAAAATTCAGTCACCTAAACGTCAAACTTTTTTCCGAATTAACTCCATAATATCGACTGAAACATGGAAAACGTTGTTTGAATCAATCCTCAAGGTGTTTTGTCATATATCTCTTCATTGAAATCCCTTCCCTGGAAGCGTGCATTCTTCTCTGATTCGGATGGAAAAATACTGGTACCTGACTTTTGCGCACCAATTTCCACGCAGACACCGTGCGGGACACTTGATAATTGTAGGCTCTTATGGTCAATCTTCCAATGATATGCCTACAAATACGTCACAATGCTGCAGACACCTGGGGGAAACGATAGGAAGTGTCCGTTCATTCCTGTCGCATTCACAGCCATATAAGGAGATCATGGAAAACGTGCCTCCAGAAATCCTGTTGATTTTCTGGTCACTCAAACATCTTGGTTTTGCCTGTAGATTTTGTTCTATGGCACTCACAGTGAAAATCTTTGCAGTTCTGGAAACGTCAGAGTGTCTTCTTTCCAAAACTATCAAAGTCGAGCATCTTTTCGTGACAAAATATTGCGCTTAAAACGGGCACGTCTTTTTATCCAAAAATGAAATACTGCCCCTAGAGTCTTAACAGGTTAAAGTCTCACAGTAATGAAGGCGTAAGTCGTCATTATTTGGGTCTCTGTGCTTTTGGTTGGATAGTGTTCTAAGTTTATTTCTTATAATTTTACAATCTGCATCAAACCAGTTGTCTTCTGTGGTCTTTTTTTTATTTTTTTTTAATCAATTTCAATTGTACTTATTTTGCCGTTTGCCTGAATGTATAGTTGATGTTTTGTACTGCTAGATTGATGCCTTCTTTACTGTGAGTGGATGTGGTATCCAGAAAGTTATCTAAGAGTGTTTGGATATTTTGGTTCCAGGTTGCTTTCTGGTATTCTTCTGTGCTGTTTTGGGCCCATCTGTATGAATTTCTGATGTTGTACAGCTTACTGGGCTGTGAATGTGTTGTGGTTTCCATGTCTATTCTTTTGAGGAACAACGTAATTTGGCTGTGATCAGACAGAGGTGTTAGTGGCTTGACAGTGAATGAGCTGAGAGAGAAAGGGTCAACGTCTGTGATCATGTAGTCTACTGTACTGTGGCCAAGAGGTGAGCAGTAGGTGAGTCCCCCCATAACCTACCATTGACAAAGTACAGACCCAGGCTTCTACAGAGCTGCAAAAGATCCCTTCCGTTTTTGTTGACGGTGCTGTTGTTTCTATGGGGGAGATTAAGCTGTCCCCTCATGTGCTCGTTAGATCAGGTAGTGTTCCTGTGCGCGCATTTGTGTCCCCGCAGATGAGCACATTTCCCTGGGTCTGGAAATGGCATCTCTCTTCCTCAAGGGTGGGGAAGATCTCCTCTGAGTAATATGGGGATTCTGAGGGGGGATGTATATTGCGCAAAGGAACACATCTTTTTCTGTCAGTACAAGTTATTTTTTCAGTTTTAACCAAATGTGATATTTGACAATTTTGAGGGGATCAATCAGATGTTGTAGTTCGGATTTGTAGCAAATGATCAATCCTCCAGAGTCTCTGCCTCCATTGACAGAGCTGTGTTTTTGTGACGGCTCAATTACCTCTCTGTAGCCTGTGGGACAGTGAGTGACAACGTCAGCCTTACACCATGTCTCCTGCAGAATGATGACGTCTGTCACATTTTGACCTTTATTCCTTTGTTTTGTCTTTATTTAGTATGGTCAGGGCGTGAGTTGTGGTGGGCAGTCTATGTTAGTTTTTCTATATTTTCTATTTCTGTGTTTGGCCTGATATGGTTCTCAATCAGAGGCAGCTGTCTATCATTGTCCCTGATTGAGAACCATATTTAGGTAGCCTGTTTTCCTTTGTGTTTTGTGGGTGGTTATTTTCAGTCTTTGTGTGTCTGCACCAGATAGAACTGTTTCGGTTGCCACTTTGTTGTTTTGTATTCTTGAAGTGTTCAGTTTCTTATTAAAAAGATGAACACTAACCAAGCTGCGCTTTGGTCCTCCAATCCTTTTCGCTTCTCCTCCTCCTCAGAGGAGGAGAAAGAAAGCCGTTACAACGTCAACATCTTTAAGATTTTTGTTGTCAGTCCAAAGGTTGATGAGTTTAGGCCCTGAATGTTCCACATGCTAACTGATAGTGATTTCAGGTTGCAAAAAGAAAGCACTCAGCAATACAGTAACTACAAACTAATAAGTTGTTAAGAGTGAGATAAACAGGATAACAGCTAACATTTTTTCTGTTATATATATAAATATTCCTATTCATTGAACAATTAAATTCTAGTACAATAGGTGTGTGTGTGTGTGTGTGTGTGTGTGTGTGTGTGTGTGTGTGTGTGTGTGTTTAGTGCAGTTTAGAGCATATGTATTGGAGGAGCTGTTTAATCTCACTCAATCCTACAGGGTCCTGTCCTCTGAGGACCTCTGCGTAGCTGCGCTGGTCCTGCTGTTGGGCCCTGTGAGGTGGAGGAGGGCCAATTCTGAGCCATAGGGCTTCCTCTCTGGTCTGGTAGGGGTGGTGGTCTGGTGCGGGGTAGTAGGCTGGGCCCGGTCCGGCTAAGCCGATGGAAGTGGTGATGCTCTGGTGGTGGGTGAGACCTGTGGGGTGCGCTGGGTCTGGTGTGGTGTTGAATGGGTCTGGGGCTCCTTGGTGGTGCAGTGGTCTGGTTATTTATCTCTCTCTCTCTTTATTTATCTCTCTTTCTCTTTATTTCTCTATCTCTCTCTCTCTTAATTTCTCTTTTTAATTCTCTCTCTATTTCTCTCTCTTTATTTTCCTCTCTACTTCTCTCCCTCTATTTCTCTCTCTCTCTCTATTTATCTCTCTCTCTCTTTACTTCTCTTTCTCTTCATTTCTCTCTTTGCTTCTCTCTCTCCATTTCTTTCTTTACTTCTCTCTCTCTTTATTTCTTTCTTTATATCTCCCTCTTTCTTGCTCTCTCTTTATTTACCTCTCACTCTTCATTTATCTCTCTCTATTTATATCTCTATATTTATTTCACTCTCTTTATCTCTATCTCTCTCGCTCTTTATCTCTCTCTCTCGGTGACCTATGACAGCCTGTGACATCCTCAACAGTCTTTGCAACAATTGAATGGAAGGTAAATTCCTCACTTCTGGGTGTTCTTAGATGTGTGTACAGTAAGTGAAAATAATGAAGAGGGAGAGAGGAAAAAACGAAGTAATACAAATCAACCATTCTCACACATTCTGTATTTTGTAATAACATAAACAGTATAAACCAATATGCTCTCACATCATCCATGTTTCTCAAGCGTCAAATTGTGAAGTTGTTCCAAACGTCAAATTTCAGGGTGTTTGATTAATTCTGTATTGTTCGAAGGTTAAGTTTTGGTATTAACTCTGAATTCTTAATATTTTCTTGTGTGAGTTCCAAATAGCTCTAACTGTTGCTCCAGCGTGTGTTTTGTCATGCGGGTGAAGACCGAATCCATTCACTGTTCCAAAATGTGAATGTTACGCAACAGGGCGGTTAACCCGAGCGTCCCTCAAATCAAGGTGTGATGTCTGCTAATTATCTATAGTCTATATTTTAAGTTGTCAATTTTAAACAATTTCCTACAGTTTGAAATGAGGTGTGTTCTACCTCCTCATTAATTCACATAAGAAGTAGCCCATTTCACTGTTGCGGACAGTTTATGTTTGAGGCTTTACTGAGCTGGTCGACAAGAGCCCAATCAATTCCCCAGTGCTTCCCCAGCTCAAATATGAAGAAATTTGCACAGGACTAGTCAGAACAGGACATGTACAAACTTTTTTCCCCTGGCACATTTTCTGGCTGGCACCCGCATTGCCTTCATTGTTGTTTTCCTTACAAATAATAACTTTGGACATTTGTGCATTCCTATCAAAGCAAGTGGCTTATTTTCTGTATATTGTATTGTAATTTCTACTGTAGCATGAAGCATAATATATTTACTGTTTTATTAATGTTTTCAAGTAACGGTGACTAATTATGCATTCTGATTCCTGCATAGATTGTAATGGACACATATGTGTTAAAAATACATTTTTGAAGATTGGACTGATTATGATGAGCTAATGCTAAGCTGTTTGCCAGCTATGTGTGGCGCCATGTTTGTTGAAATTCTGGAAGTCACGAAAGTGTCTGTCAGACCAAAGATGTTATAACAAAACGAGGTGAAGAGATGGTTTACTCAACTGATTTATGGTGCTATCAAGACAAATGGGAACTCAGAAAAATACGAGGTCAAACCATCAGTGCTCTTCAAGTCGGGAAGTCAGACCTCTAGAAAGAGGCCCAAGCTCCCGAGTTGGATGACAGTACAAACTATTTTTCCCAGTCGGAGCTAGTTTTTTCCCAAGTTCCCAGTTGTCTTGAATACAAAGAAGTCAGAAGTCAGAGATCAGGGGCATCAGATTGTAACTATTGTACACTACATGACCAAAAGTGTGTGGACACCTGCTTGTTGAATCGTCTACAATGTAATTGTATGCGTTAAGATTTCCCTTCACTGGAACCAAGGGGCCTAGACTGAACCATGAAAAACAGCGACAGACCATTATTCCTCCTCCACCAAACCTTACAGTTGGCATTATGCATTGGGAAGGTAGCATTCTTCTGCCATCCACCAAACCTAGATTCGTCCGTTGGACATCCAGATGGTGAAGCTTGGTTCATCACTCCAGAGAACGTTTTTCCACCGCTCCAGAGTCCAATGCAGGCGACCTTTACACCACTCCAGCCAAAGATGGCATTGGGCATGGTGATCTTAGACTTGTGTGCGGCTGCTCGGCCATGGAAACCCATTTCATGATGTTCCGATGAACAGTTCTTGTGCCGATGTTGTTTCCAGTGGAAGTTTGGAACTCAGTAGTAAGTGATTCAACTGAGGTCAGGCGATTTTTATATGCTACGCACTTCAGTACTCGCGGTCCCGTTCTGTGAGCTTGTGTGGCCTAACACTTTGCGGTTGAGCCGTTGTTGCTCCTAGATGTTTCCACTTCACAATAACAACATTACAGTTGACCGGGGCAGCTCTAGCAGGGCAGACATTTTCCGAACTGACTTATTGGAAAGGTGGCATCCAAAGAGGGTGCCATGTTGAAAGTCACAGAGCTCTTAAGTAAGGCCATTCTACTGCCAATGGTAGACTAGGGAGATTGCATAGCTGTGTGCTCATTTTTTTACACCTGTCAGTAACGGATGTGAAATAGCCTAATCCACTCATTTGAAGGGGTGTCCACATACTTTTGTATAAACAGTGTACCAACAAGTCAGTTTGCTCGCCTGAGGTAGAGTATCTCACAATAGGCTGTAGACCACACCATTTACCAAGAGTTTTGATCTATATTTTTCATAGCTGTCTATTTACCACCACAAACCGATGCTGGCACTAAAACCTCTCCCTCAATGTGATCAGACCAAAGAAGTTGATTGTGGACTACAGGAAAAGGACCGAGCATGGCCCCATTCAGGTTGAAATCTTCAAGTTCCTTGGTGTCCACATCACTAACAAACTATCATGGTTCAAACACACTAAGACAGTCATGAAGAGGGCACGACAAAGCCTAATTCCCCTCAGAAGACTGAAAAGATTTGCAATGGGTCCTCAGATCCTCAAAAAGTTATACAGCTGCACCATCGAGAGCATCCTGTCTGGTTGCATCACTGCCTGGTATGACATCTGCTCGGCCTCTGACTGCAAGGCACTACAGAGGGTAGTGCGAATGGCCCAATACATCACTGGGGCCAAGCTTCCTGCCATCCATGACCTCTATATCAGGTGGTCAGATGAAGGCAATAAAAATGTTCAAAGACTTCAGCCACCCTAGTCATAGACTGTTCTCTATCCTACCGTACGGCAAGCGGTACAAGAGCGCCAAGTCTAGGTCCAAAAGGCTTCTTAATTAACAGCTTCTACCCCCAAGCCATTAAGACTCCTGAACAGCCAATCAAATGGCTACACAGACCCCCTCTTTTACACTGCTGCTACTCTCTGTTCATTATCTATGTCTCATAAAATCGACCTACATGTACATATTACCTAAATTACCTCGACTAACCTGTGTACCCTCCGTATATAGATAGCCTCGCAACTGATATTTTGCTGCTGCCCTTTTATTTATCTATTTATTACTTAACACTTATTTTTCTTAAATCTGCATTTGTTGGTTAAGGGCTTGTAAGTAAGCATTTCACTGTAAGGTCTACATACGTTGTATTCAGCGCATGTGACAAATAACATTTGGTTTGATTTGATTTGACCTCATGGTTGCCAGCTCAGACTCCTTTCCAGGGGTTTTATTTGTATTTAGCTTATAAACTTTGCCTTTGTATGCCCCCCATTTATTGATAAATCCCCCATAATAGTAATGTTTCCTACATCTTATCCCCCCCATGATACCTTTCTCCATTTCTTCCCCCAATGGATTTGAAAAACCCTCACAAATGAAATGACACCCCCCACAAAACCCCCTAAAATGGATTCAGTCAAATCTGGCAACGCTGTTCAGCTGTTTTGCTACGGTTAGGCTAGGCAGTAGGCCTGTATTTGCGGTGATGATCTGTGAGGTGATAACATTTTGTCTAAATACTTGTCAAGTCACGTGCTCTAAGTTAACATTTTCAGGCAATTGGCAGAGCCATCTTTGACTGTGTTTATTCGTATCTTTTAGTGAATGGATTAGGTAGTTTTCACAGTTTTCACAGTTTTCACTCTATTTTCTAAACAATATTACATTTCTCCCTTATGCCCCCCAGAGATGTGGTACATTGTAAACAAGTCTAGCTGTTAGGTCGCTGACTTGTGTTTTTGTCAGTGTAACCTGTTATTTAGACTGGTTTACATTTACATTACATTTAAGTCATTTAGCAGAAGCTCTTATCCAGAGTGACTTACAAATTGGTGCATTCACCTTATGACATCCAGTGGAACAACCACTTTACAATAGTGCATCTAAATATTTTAAGGGGGGGGGGTGAGAAGGATTACTTTATCCTATCCTAGGTATTCCTTAAAGAGGTGGGGTTTCAAGTGTCTCCGGAAGGTGGTGATTGACTCCGCTGTCCTGGCGTCGTGAGGGAGTTTGTTCCACCATTGGGGAGCCAGAGCAGCGAACAGTTTTGACTGAGCTGAGCGGGAACTGTACTTCCTCAGTGGTAGGGAGGCGAGCAGGCCAGAGGTGGATGAACGCAGTGCCCTTATTTGGGTGTAGGGCCTGATCAGAGCCTGGAGGTACTGAGGTGCCGTTCCCCTCACAGCTCCGTAGGCAAGCACCATGGTCTTGTAGCGGATGCGAGCTTCAACTGGAAGCCAGTGGAGAGAGCGGAGGAGTGGGGTGACGTGAGAGAACTTGGGAAGGTTGAACACTAGACGGGCTGCGGCGTTCTGGATGAGTTGTAGGGGTTTAATGGCACAGGCAGGGAGCCCAGCCAACAGCGAGTTGCAGTAATCCAGACGGGAGATGACAAGTGCCTGGATTAGGACCTGCGCCGCTTCCTGTGTGAGGCAGGGTCGTACTCTGCGGATGTTGTAGAGCATGAACCTACAGGAACGGGCCACCGCCTTGATGTTAGTTGAGAACGACAGTTTGTTGTCCAGGATCACGCCAAGGTTCTTAGCGCTCTGGGAGGAGGACACAATTGAGTTGTCAACCGTGATGGCGAGATCATGGAACGGGCAGTCCTTCCCCGGGAGGAAGAGCAGCTCCGTCTTGCCGAAGTTCAGCTTGAGGTGGTGATCCGTCATCCACACTGATATGTCTGCCAGACATGCAGAGATGCGATTCGCCACCTGGTCATCAGAAGGGGGAAAGGAGAAGATTAATTGTGTGTCGTCTGCATAGCAATGATAGGAGAGACCATGTGAGGTTATGACAGAGCCAAGTGACTTGGTGTATAGCGAGAATAGGAGAGGGCCTAGAACAGAGCCCTGGGGGACACCAGTGGTGAGAGCGCGTGGTGAGGAGACAGATTCTCGCCACGCCACCTGGTAGGAGCGACCTGTCAGGTAGGACGCAATCCAAGCGTGGGCCGCGCCGGAGATGCCCAACTCGGAGAGGGTGGAGAGGAGGATCTGATGGTTCACAGTATCGAAGGCAGACGATAGGTCTAGAAGGATGAGAGCAGAGGAGAGAGAGTTAGCTTTAGCGGTGCGGAGCGCCTCCGTGATACAGAGAAGAGCAGTCTCAGTTGAATGACTAGTCTTGAAACCTGACTGATTTGGATCAAGAAGGTCATTCTGAGAGAGATAGCGGGAGAGCTGACCAAGGACGGCACGTTCAAGAGTTTTGGAGAGAAAAGAAAGAAGGGATACTGGTCTGTAGTTGTTGACATCGGAGGGATCGAGTGTAGGTTTTTTCAGAAGGGGTGCAACTCTCGCTCTCTTGAAGACGGAAGGGACGTAGCCAGCGGTCAGGGATAAGTTGATGAGCGAGGTGAGGTAAGGGAGAAGGTCTCCGGAAATGGTCTGGAGAAGAGAGGAGGGGATAGGGTCGAGCGGGCAGGTTGTTGGGCGGCCGGCCGTCACAAGACGCGAGATTTCATCTGGAGAGAGAGGGGAGAAAGAGGTCAGAGCACAGGGTAGGGCAGTGTGAGCAGAACCAGCGGTGTCGTTTGACTTAGCAAACGAGGATCGGATGTCGTCGATCTTCTTTTCAAAATGGTTGACGAAGTCATCTGCAGAGAGGGAGTTTATGAAATGAGTTCTGCTGTGGATGTGTTCCGTGTGATGCTTGGATGACGAAGTTCACATTTATCATTTACAATAAAAGGTTCAATTGATCAATACAGTTGTGAAGAGCTTTATTTCGCATTAGTACAAAACATTGTTTAGATGCTTTTCAGACAACAACGTTGTTTAGACGCAATTGTTGCATCATACATTCTGTTGCTACTGTTCCAATCACATATTTGCGATGATGTGCTGCAACGACTTGAAGGTAACAGCACTCACTGTTGCCCCTAGTGGGCCTGGTTTCCACATCATCTCCCAACGTCCTCAGACATGGATGGACGTGAAATACCATGTCACGGGTGACCTGCTTGGTATAAACAGCTGAATAAGCTCTGTTAACATGTAATAGGAAGGGTTAGTAGAACTGCCTAATGCATGTGACACAAGTTTGTGTGTATTTATTTGTGTGTGTGTTGTGATTGTGTGCAGCTTATGCGTTTTTGTGTGTTCTCATGCTTTCATGCGTACATCTTTATAATCATATGGATTTTGAGTGGCACTAATTTAACTCATATCCCTAATAAGAACATATTTTCTCAACCCTTCATTAATTAAACCCGTTTTAATTAGTTTTGTAATGAGATCAGACACACAGGATTTTCTACAAGTGTGTTTTAGTTTTCCTCCAACGCAAAACATGTATTTGATTAATTCTGATCCACTTAATTAGAAAGCAAATTATTTCCAGTGTGGATACTGAACACACACACACACACACACACACACACACACACACACACACACACACACACACACACACACACACACACACACACACACACACACACACACACACACACACACACACACACACACACACACACTGTTTTGAGTGTTACTGACTGGTGAATGTGAGATCCAGTCAGATCCAAATATCTTGGTCCCCCCAGCATGATTTTTTATGCGAGTGATGTCAAAATGTGCTCATTGTTCCAAAACAGGACAGTTAACCCATGCTGCCCTCGAACCAAGCCTGCTAATTCACTATAGGCTATGTATTTATTTTTCAATTTAGCAAGACAGTTAAGAACAAATTCTTATTTTCAATGACGGCCTAGGAACAGTGGGTTAACTGCCTTGTTCAGGGGCAGAACGATAGATTTTTACCTTGTCAGCTTGGGGATTCAATCTAGCAACCTTTCGGTTATTAGCCCACTCGGCTACCTGCCACCCCAATAGGCTATGTTTCAACTTGTCAATTTCAAATGATTTTCAAACAACACTTTTATTTTCAAACGAGAGTTTGAATTGAGGTGCATCTTATTAATTCACATAAAAGTAGCCCATTTCACTGTGGCGGTCAACGTACGTTAGAGGCATGTTTTGCTAATTTAAGGCAACGATTAGATGAGCCAGACAGCTTCTCAGCAAAACAGCAAAAGCACCCCCCCCCCCCCCCCCTGGATTCCCCAGGTCAAGTACGGTACGCAGACATTTGCACATTAGCAGTCAGATCAGAACCGGACCCATTTTTCTTTTCTTTTTTACTGTATTAGGCCCTAATCAATGGATTTCACCACTGGGAATACAGATATGCATCTGTTGGTCACAGATACCTTAAGGTAGAGGCTTGGATCAGAAAACCAGTCACATCTGGTGTGACCACCATTTGCCTCATGCATTGTAACATATCTTCACATAGAGTTGATCAGGCTGTTGATTGTGGCCTATGGAACGTTGTCACACTCCTCTTCAGTGGCTGTACAAAATTGGTGGCTATTGGCGGGAACTGGAACACGCTGTCATACACGTCGATCCAGATCATCCCAAACATGCTCAATGGGTGACATGTCTGGAAAGAATGCAGGCCAAGGAAGAACATCAGCTTCCAGGAATTGTGAACAGATCCTTGAGACACAGGGCCGTACATTATCATGCTGAAACATTAGGTTATGGTGGCTGAGAAATAGCACAACAACGGGCCTCGGGATCTCGTCACGGTATCTCTGTGGATTCGAATCGCCATCGATACAATTCAATTTGTCCGTAGCTTATACCTGCCCATACCATAGCTCCACCACCACCATGGGGCACTCTGTTTACAACATTGACATCGGCATACTGCTCGCCCACATGCTGTCTGCCATCTGCCCGGTACAGTTGAAATGGTGTGTCAACTGTGAGGAGCACACTTCTCCAGCATGCCAGTTGCCATCGAAGGAGAGCATTTGCCCACCGAAGTCAGTTAAGATGCGGAACTGCAGTTTCAGGGACATCGGAGGGGAAAATACCGTAGAGAGAGGTGCAGGGGATTGTCTACAGCAGGACAAACCCTAGTGTATGGACACCGAGGGGTTTGATGCTCCTCCAGGAGCTCTCATGAGAAATCTCTCTGTACTTTTGGTAGGTAATCACCTCACCTATTGGGAGAGAGTGGGGAGGATGAGTGAGTGGAGAGGATGATGAGGGAGTGGGTAGGGGGGTGAGATATTGTCAATATAATCGCATTATGGTGTTGTATGTGATTTGTATATGAACTGTATGTCCAATTACAAAAAAAACGTATTCAGTAATCATCTCACCTGGTAGCTGGTAGAGAACAATGTGGCCATTGAAGACAGCAGTATTGATCAGACTGAAAAACATATTTTTATACCACTTGGTAGTTTTCCGAACTCATGGCACAAATCTGTTTATTATGTCAGTCTTCTCCACTGCCACCATTTTGTGTTTACAGTCAAGCACACAGTCTGGTTTGATCTTTCTCTCTCCGGTCAGGTGGTCCACCTTCCCTGTGGCTGATATGGTGGCTGTATGGACAGTGGAGAGGACATGGAAGTCTTGTTTGTCATGCCACTTTACTGCCAGCTGTTGACCGTTCTCCTTGAACTCCACCTCCCACTCTGCATCTTCCTGCATCCGAATGCCGGCATCTCCTTCCTGTTCGACCTGACTGTGCTACAGACCCTGTGCTGTTGGAGAGCAGATACTGGAAGATTGTGGGACTGCTGTAACAATTGTCCACATACAAAGTGTGTCCCTTGCTGAGATGAGGAGCCAGCATGGTTATCACCATGGACCCGGACACCCCAAGCCCCTCATAATGTTGGATGTCAGTAGTGGACCCTGTGTAGACTATAATGTCCTGGACAAATCCTATCTTCTAGTCGCACATGACAAAGAACTTGACCACAAACCTGTGCCTTTTGGAGGGAATGTATTGACTGAATGCCAGGAACTAGTCAATGCAGACCAAATGGTTGGAAGTGGCATTGTTGATGCAATCCAGGCATCGCAGAAGAACTAGGAAGTAGTCTTGGGAAAATAGAGTGGCAAAGAAGGAAGGAGCAAACATAGGATCTGTGCTCTAGTATTCCCTTGAGGAGTTCCTCTCCAGTATTCCCTTAAGGAGTTATTCTCCAGTATTCCCTTAAGGAGTTCCTCTCCAGTATTCCCTTAAGGAGTTCCTCTCCAGTATTCCCTTAAGGAGTTATTATCCAGTATTCCCTTAAGGAGTTCCTCTCCAGTATTCCCTTAAGGAGTTCCTCTCCAGTATTCCCTTAAGGAGTTCTTCTCCAGTATTCCCTTAAGGAGTTATTCTCCAGTATTCCCTTAAGGAGTTATTCTCCAGTATTCCCTTAAGGAGTTCCTCTCCAGTATTCCCTTAAGGAGTTCTTCTCCAGTATTCCCTTAAGGAGTTATTCTCCAGTATTCCCTTAAGGAGTTCCTCTCCAGTATTCCCTTAAGGAGTTCCTCTCCAGTATTCCCTTAAGGAGTTCCTCTCCAGTATTCCCTTAAGGAGTTCCTCTCCAGTATTCCCTTAAGGAGTTCCTCTCCAGTATTCTCTTAAGGAGTTCCTCTCCAGTATTCCCTTAAGGAGTTATTCTCCAGTATTCCCTTAAGGAGTTCCTCTCCAGTATTTCCTTAAGGAGTTATTCTCCAGTATTCCCTTAAGGAGTTCCTCTCCAGTATTCCCTTAAGGAGTTCCTCTCCAGTATTCCCTTAAGGAGTCATTCTCCAGTATTCCCTTAACGAGTTCCTCTCCAGTATTCCCTTAAGGAGTTCTTCACCAGTATTCCCTTAAGGAGTTATTCTCCAGTATTCCCTTAAGGAGTTATTCTCCAGTATTCCCTTAAGGAGTTCCTCTCCAGTATTCCCTTAAGGAGTTCCTCTCCAGTATTCCCTTAAGGAGTTCCTCTCCAGTATTCCCTTAAGGAGTTCTCCAGTATTCCCTTAAGGAGTTCCTCTCCAGTATTTCCTTAAGGAGTTATTCTCCAGTATTCCCTTAAGGAGTTCCTCTCCAGTATTCCCTTAAGGAGTTCCTCTCCAGTATTCCCTTAAGGAGTTATTCTCCAGTATTCCCTTAACGAGTTCCTCCAGTATTCCCTTAAGGAGTTATTCTCCAGCATTCCCTTAAGGAGTTCCTCTCCAGTATTCCTTAAGGAGTTCTTTCCAGTATTCCCTTAAGGAGTTATTCTCCAGTATTCCCTTAAGGAGTTATTCTCCAGTATTCCCTTAAGGAGTTCCTCTCCAGTATTCCCTTAAGGAGTTCCTCTCCAGTATTCCCTTAAGGAGTTATTCTCCAGTAGTCCCTTAAGGAGTTCCTCTCCAGTATTCCCTTAAGGAGTTCCTCTCCAGTATTCCCTTAAGGAGTTCTTCTCCAGTATTCCCTTAAGGAGTTATTCTCCAGTATTCCCTTAAGGAGTTATTCTCCAGTATTCCCTTAAGGAGTTCCTCTCCAGTATTCCCTTAAGGAGTTCTTCTCCAGTATTCCCTTAAGGAGTTATTCTCCAGTATTCCCTCTCCAGTATTCCCTTAAGGAGTTCCTCTCCAGTATTCCCTTAAGGAGTTCCTCTCCAGTATTCCCTTAAGGAGTTCCTCTCCAGTATTCCCTTAAGGAGTTCCTCTCCAGTATTCCCTTAAGGAGTTCCTCTCCAGTATTCCTTAAGGAGTTCCTCTCCAGTATTCCCTTAAGGAGTTATTCTCCAGTATTCCCTTAAGGAGTTCCTCTCCAGTATTTCCTTAAGGAGTTATTCTCCAGTATTCCCTTAAGGAGTTCCTCTCCAGTATTCCCTTAAGGAGTTCCTCTCCAGTATTCCCTTATTCTCAGTATTCCCTTAAGGAGTTATTCTCCAGTATTCCCTTAACGAGTTCCTCTCCAGTATTCCCTTAAGGAGTTCTTCACCAGTATTCCCTTAAGGAGTTATTCTCCAGTATTCCCTTAAGGAGTTATTCTCCAGTATTCCCAGTATTCCCTTAAGGAGTTCCTCTCCAGTATTCCCTTAAGGAGTTCCTCTCCAGTATTCCCTTAAGGAGTTCCTCTCCAGTATTCCCTTAAGGAGTTCCTCTCCAGTATTCCCTTAAGGAGTTCCTCTCCAGTATTCCTTAAGGAGTTCTCTCCAGTATTCCCTTAAGGAGTTCTCTCCAGTATTCCCTTAAGGTTCCTCTCCAGTTCCTTAAGGAGTTATCTCTCCAGTATTCCCTTAAGGAGTTCCTCTCCAGTATTCCTTAAGGAGTTCCTCTCAGTATTTCCTTAAGGAGTTATTCTCCAGTATTCCCTTAAGGAGTTATTCTCCAGTATTCCCTTAAGGAGTTCCTCTCCAGTATTCCCTTAAGGAGTTATTCTCCAGTATTCCCTTAAGGAGTTCCTCTCCAGTATTCCCTTAAGGAGTTATTCTCCAGTATTCCCTTAAGAGTTCCCTTCCAGTATTCCCTTAAGGAGTTCCTCTCCAGTATTCCCTTAAGGAGTTATTTCCAGTATTCCCTTAAGGAGTTATTCTCCAGTATTCCCTTAAGGAGTTATTCTCCAGTATTCCTTAAGGAGTTCCTCTCCAGTATTCCCTTAAGGAGTTCCTCTCCAGTATTCCCTTAAGGAGTTCCTCTCCAGTATTCCCTTAAGGAGTTCCTCTCCAGTATTCCAGTATTCCTTAAGGAGTTCCTCTCCAGTATTCCCTTAAGGAGTTATTCTCCAGTATTCCCTTAAGGAGTTCCTCTCAGTATTTCCTTAAGGAGTTATTCCCCTTAAGGAGTTCCTCTCCAGTATTCCCTTAAGGAGTTCCTCTCCAGTATTCCCTTAAGGAGTTATTCTCCAGTATTCCCTTAAGGAGTTCCTCTCCAGTATTCCCTTAAGGAGTTCTTCACCAGTATTCCCTTAAGGAGTTATTCTCCAGTATTCCCTTAAGGAGTTATTCTCCAGTATTCCCTTAAGGAGTTCCTCTCCAGTATTCCTTAAGGAGTTCTCCAGTAAGGAGTTCCTCTCCAGTATTCCCTTAAGGAGTTCCTCTCCAGTATTCCCTTAAGGAGTTCCTCTCCAGTATTCCCTTAAGGAGTTCCTCTCCAGTATTCCCTTAAGGAGTTCCTCTCCAGTATTCCCTCTCCAGAGTTCTTAAGGAGTTCTCCAGTATTCCCTTAAGGAGTTCCTCCAGTAAGGAGTTCCTCTCCAGTATTCCCTTAAGGAGTTCCTCTCCAGTATTCCCTTAAGGAGTTCCTCTCCAGTATTCCCTTAAGGAGTTCCTCTCCAGTATTCCCTTAAGGAGTTCTTCTCCAGTATTCCCTTAAGGAGTTATTCTCCAGTATTCCCTTAAGGAGTTATTCTCCAGTATTCCCTTAAGGAGTTCCTCTCCAGTATTCCCTTAAGGAGTTCTTCTCCAGTATTCCCTTAAGGAGTTATTCTCCAGTATTCCCTTAAGGAGTTATTCTCCAGTATTCCCTTAAGGAGTTCCTCTCCAGTATTCCCTTAAGGAGTTCCTCTCCAGTATTCCCTTAAGGAGTTCCTCTCCAGTATTCCCTTAAGGAGTTCCTCTCCAGTATTCCCTTAAGGAGTTCCTCTCCAGTATTCTCTTAAGGAGTTCCTCTCCAGTATTCCCTTAAGGAGTTATTCTCCAGTATTCCCTTAAGGAGTTCCTCTCCAGTATTTCCTTAAGGAGTTATTCTCCAGTATTCCCTTAAGGAGTTCCTCTCCAGTATTCCCTTAAGGAGTTCCTCTCCAGTATTCCCTTAAGGAGTTATTCTCCAGTATTCACTTAACGAGTTCCTCTCCAGTATTCCCTTAAGGAGTTCTTCACCAGTATTCCCTTAAGGAGTTATTCTCCAGTATTCCCTTAAGGAGTTATTCTCCAGTATTCCCTTAAGGAGTTCCTCTCCAGTATTCCCTTAAGGAGTTCCTCTCCAGTATTCCCTTAAGGAGTTCCTCTCCAGTATTCCCTTAAGGAGTTCCTCTCCAGTATTCCCTTAAGGCAGGGGTGTCAAAGTCAAATGGACGGAGGGCCAAATAAAAAAGTTAGCTACAAGCCGAGGGCCGGACTGTTCGAATGTTCATTGAAAATTTTTTAAATGACGCATATAGTCTAGTGAACCTAATTGAACCTACTGAAAACCTAACAAATATATTCCAATATGATCAGATAAATAAAGCAATATTTTCTTATGGCTCTGTCAGTAATCTTTAATTTTCAACAGACACAAAAGACAAATTTCCTTTATATAAAAATCCCCATAACATGAACATTAAATGAAAGAAACCGGTATTCAAGGCACCATCAGTAGCCTATATTTTCTATTTTAGCAAAAGTGGGCTAAATTTACTTCAAAGAAAAAAACAATAATAGCAATTTTCTATCATCCACTCAACTGAAATATTTTTAAAATATAATTGGATTGAAATACAATAAAATAAAGTGCAAAAATCTATTAATCAAAAACAACACTTTGTTTAAGGAGAAGTAACATGCAGTGAAAACAAATATTAAACTTTAACTTTTAAACTTGAACTGAGTAAAAACTCGAAATATGTGATTGCACAGTAATGTTCACTTGTTTGAGGTTGAGGGTGATACTTGGTGGTGTCCCATCTTTTCCACAAGTTCATCAATGTTCGGGGTAAGGCTCTGAGCTGAGGAAATCCTCAGAATTGAGTGGTGTTCAGCAGTAAGTCGACTTCTGTGTGATGTTTTGTTCAAGTTCATCAAAGAAAACAGTTGTTCACACAGGTATGTGCTGCCAAACATAAACAACGTTTGAGCAGCCTGGATGCGCAGCTGGGGCATTGTGTCGGGGAGGAAACGGGCGAACTCCGCAGCACCCACTGCCGCATATTTTGCCCTCAGTGCATCATTGCATTGGAGGTCAATCAACTCCATTTGGAGGTTTGGTGGTGAGCTTTCCACGTCAACAGCAAATGGGTTACCGAGCAGTTCCAACCTGCTTTTTTGTGCTTCAAAGTCAGCAAATCGGCGTCGAAAGTCAGCGGCAAGCATACCTATTTTATCAGCCAACTGTGCGCTCGGGAACGCACTGGTAGAGAGCTTCTCTTTCATGGTCTGGCAGCTGGGAAAGTGGCTCAAATTTTCTTTCCGCATCTGCGTCTCCCACAGAGTCAGTTTGGTTTTAAATGCCTTCACTGTACTGTACATATCAGAGATGACACGATCCCGACCCTGCAGATGCAAGTTCATTGCATTCAGATGACTCGTAATGTCACACAGAAAAGCCATTTCACACAGAAACATTTCGTCTCGGAGTTGTGTTGTGTCTTTCCCTTTGCTGTCCAAGAACAGACAAATCTCCTCACGAAGCTCGAAACATCTTTGAAGCACCTTTCCCTGGCTTAGCCATCGCACCTCTGTGTGATAAGGCAAATCACCATGCTCCGTTTCTAACTCCGTCAGAAATGCCTTGAACTGGCGGTGATTCAAACCTTTGGCTCTGATAAAGTTAACTGTGCGCGTGATGATGCTCATTACATGCTCCATTTTCAAGGCTTTACCGCACAACGCTTCCTGGTGTATGATACAATGATAAGCTGTCAGCTCACCTGTCGCGTTTTCCTCTTGCATCTTTTCCCGTATCTTTGCCACCAGTCCGCTCCTGTGTCCACACATCGCAGGTGCTCCGTCGGTTGTCAAACCCACGAGTTTTTCCCAAGGCAGCTCCATCTCATTTACACATCTTGACACCTCTTCATACAAATCATGCCCCGTAGTTGTGCCATGCATAGGACGTAAAGCCAAAAACTCCTCTGTCACGCTTAGGCTGGAGTCCACTCCGCGGATGAAAATTGACAACTGGGCAATGTCAGAAATGTCGGTGCTCTCATCCACAGCCAAGGAATATGCAATGAAATCTTTTCCCTTTTTCACAAGCTGCTCTTTTAGATTGATGGACAACTGGTCTACTCTCTCGGCAATGGTGTTTCTGCTCAGACTCACATTTAAAAAGAGTTGCCTTTTTCTGGGCAAACTTCGTCACAAACTTTAATCATGCAGTTTTTGATGAAATCCCCCTCCGTAAATGGCCGGGCTGATTTAGCGATCTCTTCTGCCAAAATAAAACTGGACTTGACAGCAGCCTGGCCTTGTGATTTGGCTTTTTTGAACAGAGCCTGTCGAGATTTGAGGCCTCGTTTGAATTCCTCTGCCTTTTGTAGCCTTTGTTCCATGTCCATATTCTTGTTGTTGTCCACGTGTTTCGTTTCATAATGTCGTCTCAGATTATACTCTTTCAGTACCGCCACACTTTCTCCACACAGAAGACACACAGGTTTTCCAGCTACCTCCGTGAACAAATACTCCGACTCCCACCTTGTTTGAAACCCCCGGTTCTCAGTGTCCACCTTCCGTTTTGCCATTTTTGATGGGTATCTGAAAGTTAATTTTACTGTGATGCTGACAACTGCTGTGCCAATAAATATTGAAATGAAGCAGCCTACTGCTCGGTGCGTCACCGTTGCATTGTGGGAAATGTAGTATTGGTGCGTGTAAAAGATCTGCGGGCTGCCGGCTTGCTGCGGTCTGCGGGCCGGTTCTAATAATAAATCAAGATCATCCCAGGGGCCGTAAAAAACCTTCTCGCGGGCCGGATGTGGCCCGCGGGCCTTGACTCTGACATATGTGCCTTAAGGAGTTCCTCTCCAGTATTCCCTTAAGGAGTTCCTCTTCAGTATTCCCTTAAGGAGTTCCTCTCCAGTATTCCCTTAAGGAGTTCCTCTCCAGTATTCCCTTAAGGAGTTCCTCTCCAGTATTCCCTTAAGGAGTTCTTCTCCAGTATTCCCTTAAGGAGTTCCTCTCCAGTATTTCCTTAAGGAGTTATTCTCCAGTATTCCCTTAAGGAGTTCCTCTCCAGTATTCCCTTAAGGAGTTCCTCTCCAGTATTCCCTTAAGGAGTTATTCTCCAGTATTCCCTTAATGAGTTCCTCTCCAGTATTCCCTTAAGGAGTTCTTCTCCAGTATTCCCTTAAGGAGTTCCTCTCCAGTATTTCCTTAAGGAGTTATTCTCCAGTATTCCCTTAAGGAGTTCCTCTCCAGTATTCCCTTAAGGAGTTCCTCTCCAGTATTCCCTTAAGGAGTTATTCTCCAGTATTCCCTTAACGAGTTCCTCTCCAGTATTCCCTTAAGGAGTTATTCTCCAGCATTCCCTTAAGGAGTTCCTCTCCAGTATTCCCTTAAGGAGTTCTTCTCCAGTATTCCCTTAAGGAGTTCTTCTCCAGTATTCCCTTAAGGAGTTATTCTCCAGTATTCCCTTAAGGAGTTCCTCTCCAGTATTCCCTTAAGGAGTTCCTCTCCAGTATTCCCTTAAGGAGTTCCTCTCCAGTATTCCCTTAAGGAGTTCCTCTCCAGTATTCCCTTAAGGAGTTCCTCTCCAGTATTCTCTTAAGGAGTTCCTCTCCAGTATTCCCTTAAGGAGTTATTCTCCAGTATTCCCTTAAGGAGTTCCTCTCCAGTATTTCCTTAAGGAGTTATTCTCCAGTATTCCCTTAAGGAGTTCCTCTCCAGTATCCCCTTAAGGAGTTCCTCTCCAGTATTCCCTTAAGGAGTTATTCTCCAGTATTCCCTTAACGAGTTCCTCTCCAGTATTCCCTTAAGGAGTTCTTCACCAGTATTCCCTTAAGGAGTTATTCTCCAGTATTCCCTTAAGGAGTTATTCTCCAGTATTCCCTTAAGGAGTTCCTCTCCAGTATTCCCTTAAGGAGTTCCTCTCCAGTATTCCCTTAAGGAGTTCCTCTCCAGTATTCCATTAAGGAGTTCCTCTCCAGTATTCCCTTAAGGAGATCCTCTCCAGTATTCCCTTAAGGAGTTCCTCTCCAGTATTCCCTTAAGGAGTTCCTCTCCAGTATTCCCTTAAGGAGTTCCTCTCCAGTATTCCCTTAAGGAGTTCTTCTCCAGTATTCCCTTAAGGAGTTCCTCTCCAGTATTTCCTTAAGGAGTTATTCTCCAGTATTCCCTTAAGGAGTTCCTCTCCAGTATTCCCTTAAGGAGTTCCTCTCCAGTATTCCCTTAAGGAGTTATTCTCCAGTATTCCCTTAATGAGTTCCTCTCCAGTATTCCCTTAAGGAGTTATTCTCCAGCATTCCCTTAAGGAGATCCTCTCCAGTATTCCCTTAAGGAGTTATTCTCCAGCATTCCCTTAAGGAGTTCCTCTCCAGTATTCCCTTAAGGAGTTCCTCTCCAGTATTCCCTTAAGGATATCCTCTCCAGTATTCCCTTAAGGAGTTATTCTCCAGCATTCCCTTAAGGAGTTCCTCTCCAGTATTCCCTTAAGGAGTTCCTCTCCAGTATTCCCTTAAGGAGTTCCTCTCCAGTATTCCCTTAAGGAGTTATTCTCCAGTGTTTCCTTAAGGAGGTCTTCTCCAGTATTCCCTTAAGGAGTTATTCTCCAGTATTCCCTTAAGGAGATCCTCTCCAGTATTCCCTTAAGGAGATCCTCTCCAGTATTCCCTTAAGGAGATCTTCTCCAGTATTCCCTTAAGGAGTTATTCTCCAGTATTCCCTTAAGTATTCCCTTAAGGAGATCTTCTCCAGTATTCCTTAAGGAGTTATTCTCCAGTATTCCCTTGAGGAGTTATTCTCCAGTTCTTCTTCTCCAGTATTCCCTTAAGGAGTTATTCTCCAGTATTCCATTAAGGAGTTCTTCTCCAGTATTCCCTTAAGGAGTTATTCTCCAGTATTCCCTTAAGGATATATTCTCCAGTATTCCCTTAAGGAGATCCTCAGAGATCGCCCAGAGTGAACTGCCTCCTACACTGTCCCAGATGCGAATATATGCATATTATTATTAGTATTGGATGGGAAACACTCTGGAGTTTCTAAAACTGTTTGAATGATGTCTGTGAATCTAACAGAACTCATATGGCAGGCGAAAACCTGAGAAAAATCCAACCAGGAAGTGGGACATCTGAGGTTTGTAGTTTTTCAAATCTTGGCCTACCGAATACACATTGAGATATGAATAAAGTTGCACTTCCTACGGCTTCTACTAGATGTCAACCATCTTCAGAAACTTGAATGAGGATTCTACTATAAAGGAGAGGCACCTCTTTTTGTTAGTGGTCTGGCAGAGTGCCTTGGTCTCCCGACAGAGTTACCTCTCGTTCCAGTGCTTTACTTCAGACACAGGAATTCTCCGGTTGGAACATTATTGATGTTTTATGTTAAAAACATCCTAAAGATTGATTCCATACATCGTTTGTCATGTTTCTAAAGGACTGTAACGGAACTTTTCAAGTTTTTGTCTGGACGAAGTGCCTGCACCTCATGAAGATGGATTACTGGGCTGAACCCGCTAACAACAAGTGGCTATTTGGACATAAATGATGGAAGCTTATGGAACAAATCAGTCATTTATTGTCGAACTGGGATTCCTGGGAGTGCCTTCTGATGAAGATCATCAAAGGTAAGTTAATATTTATGGTGTTATTTCTAACTTTGTTGACTCCAAAATGGAGGATATTCCTCTGGCTGTTTTGGTTTCTGAGCGCCGTTCTCAGATTATGTTTTTTCTGTAAAGATTTTTTGAAATCTGACACAGTGGTTGCATTAAGGAGAAGTCTATCTTTAATTCTATCTTTATCAGTTGTATCTTTTATCAATGTTTATTATGAGTATTTCTGCAAAATCACCGGATGTTTTGGAATCAAAACATTACTGCACATAAACGCGCCAATGTAAACAGAGATTTTTGGAAATAAATATGCACATTGTCGAACAAAACATACATGTATTGTGTAACATGATGTCCGATGAGTGTCATCTGATGAAGATCATCATCAAAGGTTAGTGATTAATTCTATCTATATTTCTGCTTTTTGTGACTCCTATCTTTGGCTGGAAAATTGGCTGTTTTTTTTACTTGGCTCTGACCTAACATAATCATATGTTATGCTTTCGCTGTAAAGCATTTTTTAAATCGGAGATGGTGGGTAGATTAACAAGATTTTCATTTGCTGTATTGGACATGTTAATGTGTGAAAGTTACATATTTGAAAAAAGTATGTTTGAATTTTGCTCGCTGCCTTTTCAGTGGAATGTTGTCGAGCGGAACCCTGCCCTAGAAAGGTTAAGACATTAACAATTTACAGATGGTAGGCAATTAAGGCCACAGTTATGAAATATTAGGACACTAAAGAGGCCTTTCTACTGACTCATTGCAGGCAATCTCAATGCTGTGCGTTACAGGGAAGAACTCCTCCTCCCTCATGTGGTACCCTTCCTGCAGGCTCATCCTGACATGACTATCCAGCATGACAATGCCACCAGCCATACTGCTCGTTCTGTGCGTGATTTCCTGCAAGACAGGAATGTCAGTGTTCTGCCTGTTACGTCCATCATACGAAAGAGACCAAGGAGACCAAGGTGCAGCGTGGTATGCGATTATTCTAATTTATTAAAAGAATGAACACTGAACAAACTAACAAAACAACAAAACACACCGTGAATTGTGCAGATAGGCAACTAAACATAGAACAAGAACCCACAAACACAAAAGGGAAAATGGCCACCTAAATATAATCCCCAATCAGAGACAACAATAAACAGCTGCCTCTGATTGGGAACCATATCAGGCCACCATAGAATATAAATACCTAGACCTACAAAACCCCTAGACATCCAAAAACCCTAGACAATGCAACAACTAGCATACCCACCCTCGTCACACCGTGACCTAACCAATATAAAAAGAAAACAGAAATATTAAAGGTCAGAGTGTGACACCAGCGAAGAGCCTGGATCTAAATCCCATTGAGCACGTCTGGGACCTGTTGAATCAGTGGGTGAGGGCTAGGGCCATTCCCCCCAGAAATGTCCGGGAACTTGCAGGTGTCTTGGTGGAAGAGTGGGGTAACATCACAGCAAGAACGGGCAAATCTGGTGCAGTCCACGAGGAGGAGATGCACTGCAGTACTTAATGCAGCTGGTGGCCACACCAGATACTGACTGTTACTTTTGATTTTGACCGCACATTTGCTCAGGGACACATTATTCCATTTCTGTTAGTCACATGTCTGTGGAACTTGTTCAGTTTATGTCTCAGTTGTTGAATCTTGTTATGTTTATACAGATATTTACACATGTTTTAAGTTTGCTGAAAATAAACGCAGTTGACAGTGAGAGGACACTACTGTTTTGCTGAGTTTAGTTATTGAATTGTGTCGATTGTTTCTGTTCATTCTATATACAAGCACTGTATAGTAACAACAAACTACAGTATGATATGCGGCTGTGCATGTTTGCTGTGTTTTTATTTTATCTTTAAAATGATTTTATTGGGATTTTTTGCAATTACCAAGACAGTAGGAAACGAGAGACAGGGAACCCGGGTCCTTGGGTAGAGCTAATCGCTTATGCCTTGATGTCTGGCTCATTAACGCTAAGTCACGCCTTCGGCATTGTGTGAATTTAATATCAAAACCTGTTATGACCTCTGTCACTATCTATGTCACTTTGTACACTGAGTATACAAAACATTAAGAACACCTGGTATTTCCATGACATAGACTGACCAGGTGAATCCAGGTGATGTTATGGTCCCTTATTGATGTGACCTGTTACATCCACTCCAATCAGCGTAGATGAAGGGGAGGAGACAGGTTAAAGAAGGATGTTTAAGCCTTGAGACATGGAACGTGTATGTGTGCTATCAGAAGGTGAATGGGCAAGACAAAAGATGTAAGTGCCTTTGAACATGGTACTGTATATTTGCCAGTTACACCAGTTTGTGTCAAGAACTGCCACGCTGCTGGGTTTTCCACGCGCCACAGTTTCCTCTGTGTATCAATAATGGTCCAGCACCCAAAGGACTTCCAGCCAACTTGACCCAACTGTGGGAAGCATTGGAGTCGACATGGGCCAGCATCCCTGTGGAACACTTTTGACAGCTTGTAGAGTCCATGCCTCAATGAATAGAAGCTGTTCTGATAGCAAAAGGGGGTGCAACTCAATATTAGGAAGGTGTTCCTAATGTGTTGTATACTCCTGGCATGCCTTAAGCCTGAGTGAACAGGTCCAGCTACCAGGGATTGAAGCTCTTCCTGATAGCCCATCCCCTGGACCCGAGGAGAGACCTTCTCATCTAAGCATTGCTAGAATGGTATATATATAATATATATATATATGCCATTTAGCAGATGCTTTTATCCAAAGCGACTTACAGTCATGTGTGCATACATTCTACGTATGGGTGGTCCCGGGGATTGAACCCACTACCCTGGCGTTACAAGCGCCATGCTCTACCAACTGAGCTACAGAAGGACCTCAGTGTTATACACGACAACTCACAGTAGCTGTCCTTCATACAATGCATTATGTGGCTAGTGGTTACAGTATGTATGTTTTATGTATTCATTTAGTCACTAAGAATGTGGTTTTACCTCTTTGCCACTGTTTGCAATCATCAGGGCCAGCTTGACAATGGCTATATCCTAATGTCAGGGATCAATGCTCTTTCTCACCTCAGCTGAAATGGTATGATTTGCAATGCCACACAGACCTGTAACTTCATTTGGACACAGTAATATACTGCCAGTGATAGGGATTCATAAATCAGAACAATTTCTTTGCTTAGAGGTTTACTCAGTGGTTATTTAGACTCAGTTCCTAAAACAAAATGTGACATCAATACTACAATGTTGTTTTGATTGTTTTTGGTAATTGAAGTGATTTCCCCTCTATGGGGCACCATTTTCAGCCTTTTACTCTGCATTAATTTAATATTTTCTCAGTCTGGGAACCCTCACATTAGGGTGCACTGATGCCGGGCAGTCTGTGGGGTGACTGTATGTTTTAATGCTCTAGGCCAGGGTTTCCCAAACTCAGGGCCGGGGCCCTTCCCGAGTGCACTTTTTTTTCTCCTAGCACTACACAGCTGATTCAACTCATCATAACCAACTCATCATCAAGCTTTCATTATTTGTATCAGCTGTGTAGCGCTAGGGGAAAACAAACAAACGTGCACTCGGGAAGGGCCCCAGGCCTGAGTTTGGGAAACCCTGGTCTAGGCCAGGGGTTCTTATTAAACTTTTTCAGCTCCAGACCCTAATGAGAAATAGACTGTCCTTCTGTGACCCAGATTGTCCTCCAACATTCAAACTTAAGAAGAATTAGTCTGTGACTAGGTGTATGCTCATAACTCGCGACCCACCTCTCACATGCACAGGGCTGCTCTAAGCTATGGCTGTAAAAGTCATCTGTCATGTACTGTCCATGCAGTCTCTATTGGGGTTCCCCACTGGACAGCTCTTATCTGGCATGTCTTGCAAGTGATCTATCTCTGCTCATTTCAATTGAGACGAGAAATCAGCCATGCTCCTTTTTTCTCTACGGTTTCACTGTAGCAGCTGTGGGTTCACTATAACTTGTGCTTCACCCATCCCACTGACTCCAAGGAGGCTGGGGAGGCCGAGGTTAACAGGAGGTCATCAGGTCATGGGGCTCTTGCCACATCCACCTCCAGCTCTGATTGGTTCCTACCTGCCCCGGCGACCAATTAGCAGGGTCCGCCTGACTCATGAAGTTTGCACACAGGAATAATTGTTTGTAACAGTAATAAAGCAATACAGCGAGGCCCAGTGTGTTTACAAATAGAAATGTAATCAGATTTGAATGTACTAATCTGAATGTACTTCCTTGAATGGATATCAACAATTACCCCATTAATGTTAAAACACACATGCAATCTGCCATCTGGGAAACTGTTCAATGTTCCTAATCTTGATATATACCCATTGGCTCTTAAAGAGGCAGTATGCAGTTCAAACTACAACAATGCCTTGTTAGTGTTTAGGTCAAATTTGCTTTTCAATTTCCTGTCTTTTTCGGCTTCAGACAAAAGCTAATATTTCACTTACAACATAGCTTTTTGTATTCATTTCAGGGTTTTATACCCATAAGATCTGATACTAGCACATATCCTGTCACCAAACATTATTACTGTGCAATATAAATATTTATTTCACATAAAGCAACATAGCTGTCAATGGCAGCCTGAAGTATTTGTTTTTCAAAATGGTAGAGTTGAGCTACATACATTAGACCAACTGTAAACATATCTTACAAATACATGACAGAAATGAGTGCCTCAGGGCGATAGTGATTTATTTCAGTTACCTTTTCATTCTTGGGTAGAGGAACAATGGTGGACATCTTGAAGCATGACTGGGATAGGTAGAGATTGAATATATCCGTAAACACACCAGCCAGCTTGTCTGCGCATGCTCCGAGGACCCGGGTAGGGATGCCTGCAGCCTTGCGAGGGTTAACACGTTTAAATGTCTTACTCACATCTGCTACGGAGAAGGAGAGCCCACAGTCTTTGTTAGAGGGCCTCGTCGGTTGCACTGTGTTGTCCTCAAAGCGGGCAAAGAACGTTGGTGTCCGCGATGTGGCTGGTTTTCCTTTTATAGTCTCTGATTGTCTGTAGACCCTGCCACATACTGTACGTTTCGTGTCTGAACCGTTGAATTGCAACTTCACTTTGTCTCTATACTCTAGCCACACCAAACTGGAAGTCTTTCGACTAGCTTGGAAAGACAGTACCGTGCAGTATCGAAGAACCCTTACTGCTGCTCGATCATCCTATTTTTCCAACTTAATTGAGGAAAATAAGAACAATCCGAAATGTATGTTTGATACTGTCACAAAGCTAACTAATAAGCAGCATTCCCCAAGAGAGGAAGGCTTTCACTTCAGCAGTAAAAAATTCATGAACTTCTTTGAGGAAAAGATCATGATTATTAGAAAGCAAATTACGGACTCCTCTTTAAATCTGGTATTCCTTCAAAGCTCAGTTGTCCTGAGTCTGCACAACTCTGCCAGGACCTAGGATAAAGATAGACACTCAAGTGTTTAAGTACTATATCTATTGATACAATGATGAAAATAATCATGGCCTCTAAACCTTCAAGCTGCATACTGGACCCTATTCCAACTAAACTACTGAAAGAGCTGCTTCCTGTGCTTGGCCCTTCTATGTTGAACATAATAAAGGGCTCTCTATCCACCGGATGTGTACCAAACTCACTAAAAGTGGCAGTAATAAAGCCTCTCCTGAAAAAGCCAAACCTTGACCCAGAAAATATAAAAAACTATCGGCCTATATCGAATCTTCCATTCCTCTCAATTTTTTATTAAAATGCTGTTGCCCAGCAACTCACTGCCTTCCTGAAGCCAAACAATGAATACGAAATGCTTCAGTCTGGTTTTCGAACCCATCATAGCACTGAGACTGCACTTGTGAAGGTGGTAAATGACATCAGACCGAGGCTTTGCATCTGTCCTCGTGCTTCTAGACCTTAGTGCTGCTTTTGATACCATCGATCACCACATTCTTTTAAAGAGATTGGAAACCCAAATTGGCCTAAACCTACAAGTTCTGGCCTGGTTTAGATCTTATCTGTCAGAAAGAAATCAGAGATGCTTGTTCTAGGTCCAGAGAAACAAAGATATCTTCTATTGAATCTGACAATTAATCTTAATGGTTGTACAGTCATCTCAAATAAAACTGTGAAGGACCTCGGCGTTACTCTGGACCCTGATCTACATTTACATTTACATTTAAGTCATTTAGCAGACGCTCTTATCCAGAGCGACTTACAAATTGGTGCATTCACCTTATGACATCCAGTGGGACAGTCACTTAACAATAGTGCATCTAAAACTTAGGGGGGGGGGGTGAGAGGGATTACTTATCCTATCCTAGGTATTCCTTAAAGAGGTGGGGTTTCAGGTGTCTCCGGAAGGTGGTGATTGACTCCGCTGTCCTGGCGTCGTGAGGGAGTTTGTTCCACCATTGGGGGGCCAGGGCAGCGAACAGTTTTGACTGGGCTGAGCGGGAGCTGTACTTCCTCAGTGGTAGGGAGGCGAGCAGGCCAGAGGTGGATGAATGCAGTGCCCTTGTTTGGGTGTAGGGCCTGATCAGAGCCTGGAGGTACTGAGGTGCCGTTCCCCTCACAGCTCCGTAGGCAAGCACCATGGTCTTGTAGCGGATGCGAGCTTCAACTGGAAGCCAGTGGAGAGAACGGAGGAGCGGGGTGACGTGAGAGAACTTGGGAAGGTTGAACACCAGACGGGCTGCGGCGTTCTGGATGAGTTGAAGGGGTTTAATGGCACAGGCAGGGAGCCCAGCCAACAGCGAGTTGCAGTAATCCAGACGGGAGATGACAAGTGCCTGGATTAGGACCTGCGCCGCTTCCTGTGTGAGGCAGGGTCGTACTCTGCGGATGTTGTAGAGCATGAACCTACAGGAACGGGCCACCGCCTTGATGTTGGTTGAGAATGACAGGGTGTTGTCCAGGATCACGCCAAGGTTCTTGGCGCTCTGGGAGGAGGACACAATGGAGTTGTCAACCGTGATGGCGAGATCATGGAACGGGCAGTCCTTCCCCGGGAGGAAGAGCAGCTCCGTCTTGCAGAGGTTCAGCTTGAGGTGGTGATCCGTCATCCACACTGATATGTCTGCCAGACATGCAGAGATGCGATTCGCCACCTGGTCATCAGAAGGGGGAAAGGAGAAGATTAATTGTGTGTCGTCTGCATAGCAATGATAAGAGAGACCATGTGAGGTTATGACAGAGCCAAGTGACTTGGTGTATAGCGAGAATAGGAGAGGGCCAAGAACAGAGCCCTGGGGGACACCAGTGGTGAGAGCGCGTGGTGAGGAGACAGATTCTCGCAGCGCCACCTGGTAGGAGCGACCTGTCAGGTAGGACGCAATCCAAGCGTGGGCCGCGCCGGAGATGCCCAACTCGGAGAGGGTGGAGAGGAGGATCTGATGGTTCACAGTATCGAAGGCAGCCGATAGATCTAGAAGGATGAGAGCAGAGGAGAGAGAGTTAGCTTTAGCAGTGCGGAGCGCCTCCGTGATACAGAGGAGAGCAGTCTCAGTTGAATGACTAGTCTTGAAACCTGACTGATTTGGATCAAGAAGGTCATTCAGAGAGAGATAGCGGGAGAGCTGGCCAAGGACGGCACGTTCAAGAGTTTTGGAGAGAAAAGAAAGAAGGGATACTGGTCTGTAATTGTTGACATCGGAGGGATCGAGTGTAGGTTTTTTCAGAAGGGGTGCAACTCTCGCTCTCTTGAAGACGGAAGGGACGTAGCCAGCGGTCAGGGATGAGTTGATGAGCGAGGTGAGGTAAGGGAGAAGGTCTCCGGAAATGGTCTGGAGAAGAGAGGAGGGGATAGGGTCAAGCGGGCAGGTTGTTGGGCGGCCGGCCGTCACAAGACGCGAGATTTCATCTGGAGAGAGAGAGGGGAGAAAGAGGTCAGAGCACAGGGTAGGGCAGTGTGAGCAGAACCAGCGGTGTCGTTTGACTTAGCAAACGAGGATCGGATGTCGTCGACCTTCTTTTCAAAATGGTTGACGAAGTCATCTGCAGAGAGGGAGGAGGGGGGAGGGGGCGGAGGATTCAGGAGGGAGGAGAAGGTGGCAAAGAGCTTCCTAGGGTTAGAGGCAGATGCTTGGAATTTAGCGTGGTAGAAAGTGGCTTTAGCAGCAGAGACAGAGGAGGAAAATGTAGAGAGGAGGGAGTGAAAGGATGCCAGGTCCGCAGGGAGGCGAGTTTTCCTCCATTTCCGCTCGGCTGCCCGGAGCCCTGTTCTGTGAGCTCGCAATGAGTCATCGAGCCACGGAGCGGGAGGGGAGGACCGAGCCGGCCTGGAGGATAGGGGACATAGAGAGTCAAGGGATGCAGAGAGGGAGGAGAGGAGGGTTGAGGAGGCAGAATCAGGAGATAGGTGGGAGAAGGTTTGAGCGGAGGGAAGAGATGATAGGATGGAAGAGGAGAGAGTAGCGGGGGAGAGAGAGCGAAGGTTGGGACGGCGCGATACCATCCGAGTAGGGGCAGTGTGGGAGGTGTTGGATGAGAGCGAGAGGGAAAAGGATACAAGGCAGTGGTCGGAGACTTGGAGGGGAGTTGCAATGAGGTTAGTGGAAGAACAGCATCTAGTAAAGATGAGGTCGAGCGTATTGCCTGCCTTGTGAGTAGGGGGGAAGGTGAGAGGGTGAGGTCAAAAGAGGAGAGGAGTGGAAAGAAGGAGGCAGAGAGGAAAGAGTCAAAGGTAGACGTGGGGAGGTTAAAGTCGCCCAGAACTGTGAGAGGTGAGCCGTCCTCAGGAAAGGAGCTTATCAAGGCATCAAGCTCATTGATGAACTCTCCGAGGGAACCTGGAGGGCGATAAATGATAAGGATGTTAAGCTTGAAAGGGCTAGTAACTGTGACAGCATGGAATTCAAAGGAGGCGATAGACAGATGGGTAAGGGGAGAAAGAGAGAATGACCACTTGGGAGAGATGAGGATCCCGGTGCCACCACCCCGCTGACCAGACGCTCTCGGGGTGTGCGAGAACACGTGGGCGGACGAAGAGAGAGCAGTAGGAGTAGCAGTGTTGTCTGTGGTGATCCATGTTTCCGTCAGTGCCAAGAAGTCGAGGGACTGGAGGGAGGCATAGGCTGAGATGAACTCTGCCTTGTTGACCGCAGATTGGCAGTTCCAGAGGCTACCGGAGACCTGGAACTCCACGTGGGTCGTGCACGCTGGGACCACCAGAGTAGGGTGGCCGCGGCCACGCGGTGAGGAGCGTTTGTATGGTCTGTGCAGAGAGGAGAGAACAGGGATAAACAGACACATAGTTGACAGGCTACAGAAGAGGCTACGCTAATGCAAAGGAGATTGGAATGACAAGTGGACTACACGTCTCGAATGTTCAGAAAGTTAAGCTACGTAGCAAGAATCTTATTGACTAAAATGATTAAAATGATACAGTACTGCTGAAGTAGGCCAGCTGGCAGTGGGTGCGTTGTTGACACTACACTAATCAAGTCGTTCCGTTGAGTGTAATAGTTTCTGCAGTGTTGCTATTCGGGGGCTAGCTGGCTAGCTAGCAGTGTTGTTTACGTTACGTTGTGTTAAAAGAACGACAATAGCTGGCTAGCGAACCTAGAAAATCGCTCTAGACTACACAATTATCTTTGATACAAAGACGGCTATGTAGCTAGCTAAGTAGCTAGCTACGATCAAACAAATCAAACCGTTGTACTGTAATGAAATGAAGTGAAAATGTGATACTACCTGTGAATGTGACCGGGTAGTTGAGTTCTATACAGAAGACGTTGGCTAGCGTTGGCTAGCTAGCAGAGTCACCTACGTTAAGGACGACAAATAGCTGGCTAGCTAACCTCGGTAAATTAAGATAATCGCTCTAAGACTACACACTCTAAACCTAAACAACACAATTATCTTGGATACGATGATACGAAGACAGCAAAGACAGCTATGACGAACATATCAAGACTGTTTCAAGGACAGCTTTTTTCCATCTACGTAACATTGCAAAAATCAGAAACTTTCTGTCCAAAAATGATGCAGAAAAATTAATCCATGCTTTTGTTACTTCTAGGTTAGACTACTGCAATACTCTACTTTCCGGCTACCCGGATAAAGCACTAAATAAACTTCAGTTAGTACTAAATACGGCTGCTAGAATCCTGACTAGAACCAACAAAATGTATCATATTACTCCAGTGCTATCCTCCCTACACTGGCTTCCTGTCAAGGCAAGGGCTGATTTCAAGGTTTTACTGCTAACCTACAAAGCATTACATGGATTTGTTCCTACCTATCTCTCTGATTTGGACCTGCCGTACATACCTACACGTACGCTATGGTTACAAGATGCAGGCCTCCTAATTGTCCCTAGAATTTCTAAGCAAACAGCTGGAGGCAGGGCTTTCTCCTACCCATGGGAGAGACGTAAACTCGGTCTCAACCTTTAAGTCTTTACTGAAGACTCATCTCTTCAGTGGGTCATATGATTGAGTGAAGTCTGGCCCAGGAGTGTGAAGGTGAACGGAAAGGCTCTGGAGCAACGAACCGCCCTGGCTGTCTCTGCCTGTCCGGTTCCCCTCTTTCCACTGGGATTCTCTGCCTCTAACCCTATAACTGGCTAGGACCAGTCTGTTATATCTGGAGTATTTCTCCTGTCTTATCCGGTGTCCTGTGTGAATTTAAGTATGCTCTCTAACTCTCTCTCTCTTTCTCTCTTTCTCCTTTCTTTCTTTCTCTCTCTCGGAGGACCTGAGCCCTAGGATCATTTCTCAGGACTATCTGGCCTGATGACTCCTTGCTGTCCCCAGCCCACCTGGCCGTGCTGCGCTCCAGCTTCAACTGTTCTGACTGCGGCTATGGAATCCTGACGTGTTCACAGGACATGCTACCTGTCCCAGACCTGCTGGTTTCAACTCTCTAGAGACAGCAGGAGCGGTAGAGATACTCTGAATGATCGGCTATGAAAAGCCATCTGACATTTACTCCTGCTGACCTGTTGCACCCTTGAAATCCACTGTGCTTATTATTATTTGACCCTGCTGGTCACCTATGAACATTTGAACATCTTGGCCATGTTTTGTTACAATCTCCACCCGACACAGCCAGAAGAGAACTGGCCACCCCTCAAAGTCTGGTTCCTCTGGTTTCTTCCTATGTTCTGGCCTTTCCAGGGAGTTTTTCCTAGCCACCGTGCTTCTACACCTACATTGCTTGATCTTTGGGGTTTTAGGCTGTGTTTCTGTACAGCACTTTGAGATATCAGCTGATGTTAGAAGGGCTTTATAGCCTTTTGCCGTACCCTTATCCTACTCCTCCTCTTTTCCTCTGGTGATGTAGAGGTTAACCCAGGCCCTGTAGCCCCCAGGACCACACCTATTACCAAGGCACTCTCATTTGTTGAGTTCTGTAACCATAAAACCTTGGTTTCATGCATGTTAACATCAGAATTCTCCTCCCTAAGTTTGTTTTATTCACTGCTTACACTCCACCAACTCTGATGACCTAGCCGTGTCTGAATTCTGGCCTAGGAAGGCCACCAAAAAGTCTGATATTTCCATCCCCAACTACCACATTTTCTGACAAGATAGAACTGACAAAGGGGCGGCATTACAATCCAGATAGCCTGCAGAGTTCTGTCTTACTATCCAGGTCTGTGCCCAAACAATTAGAGAATTTACTTTAAAAAATCCACCTTTCCAGAAATAAGTCTCTCACCGTTTCCTCTTGTTATAGACCCCCCTCAGCCACCAGCTGTGCCCTGGACACTATATGTGAATTGATTGCCCCCCATCTATCGTCAGAGTTCGTACTGTTCAGTGACCTAAACTGGAATATGCTTAACACCCTGGCATACCTACAATCTAAGCTAGATGCCCTCAATCTCACACAAATGATCAAAGAACCTACCAGGTACAACCCTAAATCTGTAACCCTCATAGATATCATCCTGACCATCCTGCCCTCTAAATACACCTCTGCCGTCTTCAACCAGGATCTCAGCGATCACTGCCTCATTGCCTGCAGCCGTAATGGGTCCGCGGTCGAACGACCACCCCTCTTCGCTGTCAAATGCTCCCTTAAACACTTCAGTGAGCAGGCCTTTCTAATCGACCTGTCCCGGGTATCCTGGAAGGATATTGGCCTCAACTGTCAGTAGAGGATGCCTGGTTGCTCTTTAAAAGTGTTTTTCTCACCATCTTAAATAAGCATGCCCCACTCAAAAAATGTAGAACTAATAACAGATATGGCCCTTGGTTCACCCCATACTTGTCTGCCCTTGACCAGCACAAAAACATCCTGTGGCACACTGCATTAGCATCGAATAGCCCCCGCGATATGCAACTTTTCAGATAAGTCAGAAACAAATATATAAAGTCAGTTAGGAATGCTAAGGCAGAGATTTGCATTATTTAGCACTAATTCCAACTAATTTTGGGACACTGTAAAGTCCATGGAGAATAAGAGGACCTCCTCCCAGCTGCCCACTGCACTGAGGCTAGGATACACTATCACTATATTTTTCTACGGCTGGCCATGCCTTCCACCTGGCTATCCCAACCCGGCCAACAGCTCTGCAACCCCCGCAGAAACTTGCCCCCCCCCCCCCCCCCGCTCCCCCTTCACCCAAATCCAGACAGCCGATGTTCTGAATGAGCTGCAAATGTTGCAACCCCTATTACTAGCCTGTTCAATCTCTCTTTCATATCGTCTGAGATCCCTAAAGATTAGAAAGAAGCTGCATTCATCCCCCTCTTCAAAGGGGGAGACACTCTAGACCCAATATGTTATAGACCTATATCCATCCTGCCCCTTCTTTCTAAAATCTTCTAAAGCCAATTGAACAAACAGATCACCAACCATTTAGAATCCCACCGTACCTTCTCCCCTATGCAATCTGGTTTTCAAGCCGGTCATGGGTGCACCTCAGCCACATTCAAGGTCCTAAACGATCAATCACCTCATTCTTATCGGCAGACTCAATAGCCTTGGTTTTGCAAATGACTGCCTTGCCTGGTTCACCAACTACCTCTCAGATAGAGTTCAGTGTGTCAAATCGGTGGGCCTGTTGTCCGGACCTCTGGCAGTCTCTATGGGGGTGCCACAGGGTTAAAATCTTGGGCCCACCTGATTCTCTGATCCACCTCGAAACAGACGACACCATTCTGTATACATCAGGCCCTTCTTTGGACACTGTGTTAACAAACCTCCAAACGAGCTTCAATGCCATACAACACTCCTTCAGTGGGCTCCAACTACTTTAAATGCTAGTAAAACTAAATGCATGCTCTTCAACTGATTGCTGCCCGCACCTGCCGCCTGACTAGCATCACTACTCTGGACGGTTCTGACTTAGAATATGTGGAACTCTACAAATACCTAGGTGTCTGGTTAGACTGTAAACTCTCCTTCCAGACTCACATAAGCATCTCCAATCCAAAATGAAATCTAGAATCGGCTTCCTATTTCACAACAAAGCATCCTTCACTCATGCTGCCAAACATACCCTCGTATAACTGGATATCCTACCGATCCTTGACTTCGGCAATGTCATTTACAAAATAACCATATGCTACCCACCACTGCGACCTGTATGCTCTCGTTGGCTGGCGCTCGCAACATATTCGTCGCCAAACCCACTGGCTCCAGGTCATCTATAAGTCTTTGCTCCTTCCAGTTCTCTGCTGTCAATGACTGGAACAAATTGCAAAAATCACTTAAGCTGGAGACTTATATCTCACTCTCTAACTTTAAGCATCAGCTGTCAGAGCAGCTTACTGATCACTGTACCTGTACACAGCCCATCTGTAAATAGCACACCCAACTACCTCATCCCCATGTTGTTATTTTTTAAATCTTTTGCACCCCAGTGTCTCCACTTGCACATCATCATCTGCACATATATCACTCCAGTGTTAATGCTAAATTGTAATTATTTCGCCTCTATGACCTATTTATTGCCTTACCTCCCTAATCTTACTACATTTGCACACACTGTACATAGACTTTTTCTATTGTGTTATTGACTCTGTTTGTTTACTCCATGTGTAACTCTGTGTTGTTGTATGTGTCGAACTGCTTTGCTTTAACTTGGCCAGGTTGCAGTTGTAAATGAGAACTTGTTCTCAACTGGCATACCAGGTTAAATAAAAGTGAGAAGAAAAAAAACTTAGCTGATGAAGATTCTCTCATAGAGCAGAATTTATAAGATCTCATAAGCCTGTGTTTTTACCACAAACCTTATTTTCTGTATTTATCCAAAACCCCTCCAAAATCCCCATGAGTTTCTCCATAGTCTAACGACCCATGACAGAATTAGCCTCTATTAGTGCCTACAGAAATATGCCATTACAATTGCACATGAACTGGAACCTATAAAAACGACTTAAATTGAGGTTATTAAAATACAACATGTATATTGTGAACATGCTGAACCTGTTCCTCTGGCAGCTGCATGTGTTGTTTTAACATGTGCTCTCCCTGTGTGCATGCCCTCCCTCCCAGTCCCAGCTGTGCCTCTCTCCCTTCCCATCCAAACCCAGCCTGTCCCTTTCAGAACCATGGTCACACATGTTCTCAATCACTAAGTTCTCTTTGGTTTGTAGCACTAGATCTGGCTCTCTATTTGATCCATGCACCCAGAACCAGAGATGTCACTACTTCAAACACTTTGTTTCCCCAGAGGTTCAGAAGTTCTACTATTGTTTGGATGTGAGAGCAGCTGGCTGTGAGTTTACACGACTAGGTCCGTGTCAGACACACACGTGTGTGTGTGTGTGTGTGTGTGTGTGTGTGTGTGTGTGTGTGTGTGTGTGTGTGTGTGTGTGTGTGTGTGTGTGTGTGTGTGTGTGTGTGTGTGTGTGTGTGTGTGTGTGTGTGTGTGTGTGTGTGTGTGTGTGTGTGTGTGTGTGTGTGTGTGTGTGTGTGTGTGTGTGTGTGTGTGTGTGTGTGTGTGCCCGTGCTTGCATGTATGTGCGTGTTTGTGCATGTGTGATTATACTCAGGGTGATAAAATAGGAGACATTCAAATCAATGACATCTGGGAGCAGATGAATAACACCTCTGTTCTTGTCACTCTCTAAATCCCCTTAGTCACGGAGGAATAGGATGAGATAACTGTACATTCATCCTGCATAGTCAATGAGAGAAATGCATGTAATGACGATTATATCACGCTCTGACAAATGGGAGTAATAGAGAACTGGCTGACAGTGTAACCAATGGCTATCAGATGAGGGGATCTGAAGTAAGTGTGTGTGCGTGCGTGCGTGCGTGCGTGCGTGCGTGCGTGCGTGCGTGTGTGTGTGTGTGTGTGTGTGTGTGTGTGTGTGTGTGTGTGTGTGTGTGTGTGTGTGTGTGTGTGTGTGTGTGTGTGTGTGTGTGTGTGTGTGTGTGTGTGTGTGTGTGTGTGTGTGTGTGTGTCAGACTTTCGGTAAAGGAGGTGTTACGTACACCAAATCCCTCAAGTCATGTTTAGCTGAGCTAGACCTGAGGCAGTGGGATTATCTACTGTGGTGTAAAATTTGCCACATAATTACTTATCTGATGTAATTCAGACGGATTGGAATTATGCATGAAGGGATTAATTGTCAGTATCAGACCTGGTTAAGGGTTTGAGTCAGGAGCTAGGGTTAGTTTTAGGGTTTAGGGTTAGGGATAGGGTCAGGAGCTAGGGTTAGTTTTAGGGTTCGGGTCAGGAGCTAGGGTTAGTTTTAAGGTTAGGGTTAGGTTAAGGGTTAGTTTTAGGGTTAGGGTCAGGAGCTAGGTTTAGTTTTAGGGTTAGGGTTAGGTTAAGGGTTATGGTCAGGAGCTAGGTTTAGTTTTAGGGTTAGGGTTAGGAACTACAATTAGGTTTCGAGGTTAAGGTTTTGAGGTTAAGGTTAGGGTTAGGGTAAGGGTAAGGGTAAGAGTATGGGTTAGGGTTAGGGTTAGGGTTAGGTTTAGTGTTAGGGTTAGGGTCAGGGAAAATAAGATTTTGAGTAGGACTAAATTGTGTGTCCCCACAAGGTTAGCTGTACAAGACTGTGTGTGTATGTGCGTGTGTATCTGTGTGTACTGTAGCTATAGCTAGACCTCTCTAACAGCTCAACAAGGTGTCCAAAACGTGTACGCATCAACAGAGCAGTTTACCTGAATATTGGACTGTTAGCTTTCATACTTTTTTGAATTCTCAAGCAATTTCTCCATCTGTCACGACATTCAAAAGAACAGGAGCTGGGTAACGCATTTCTGCGTTGGTTGGGAGTTTTGTGGCGGTGCACGGTCGAGCTGTGCCTCGCCTACGGAAGGTGGTCTCAAAGCCACGTATCTGTGTCACAATGGGCCGCCGGACTGTTGAGGCTCTGCTGCTTTGGACTCTGAAATAGCCTTATGTCACTTATGCGGCCATATCGGTTGTATATTACTTTTGGTGGCATATTAGGTATGGTGATGCTGCCCCTTTAGTCATATTTAAATAAAGCTATTGGTAATACAATGCTTCATTCAACATGGTCTTGGTCAGAAAACAGTGAGCAGGCATTCCTATTTAACTATTTAGTGTGTCATATTTTTATCCAGCTCATGTGCAAAACCTCCTTCCACCTTTGTGAAACCAGTTACCAGTTCCGCTTTCCAGTATGACATGTCGCTTTTTGTTATTTTCCAGTTTGATTGGGCGTAAAACCTATGAAAAAGGTTACATTTCCTTTTGACCTCTGCAAATCATCTCCCTGTTCCCAGGTTGCACTCTGTCTCTGAAGCCGTAGCTACTTGCCCATGGCTATCTGGCACATAAACCTCTTAAGGAGACCATTTCGTGTGTGTGTGCCGCCACTTCACCACCATCATCTCATGACTTGGATCTTATAAATAATTTAAAGGCCACTTGAGGCCCTGGAACTGAAGAGCATTTTTTGTAGGCCTTTAGTCATGGCCTTTAGTTCGCCCCACACAAACATAAGGTCAATGCAACACTCCAAGTACACCCCCCCCCCCCACTGCAACCAAACACACACACACTCGCAGATACAAAAGTACAGTCATTCTGTCAGTCCAAGTAGCCTCTAAACCACTCGTTTAATATGTCAAAAACAATGAATAGGGACAAACCCTTACAGTAATACCTAAACGCTTTCTCCCCAATGCTGTTTCATCATATTAGTCTGTTTATTAACTACACAGTCAAGTTGAGTTCTGACCTCTGGAAGGGGGTGAGACAAAACACCTGGGGTTTTATTAAGGTCTCTTCTGCTGGTCTGCTTCAGACTTATTGCATCTGGGGGGCAGAGAAAGGGAGGAGGAGGGAGAGAGAAGGAGAGTAAAGTAGACACACACCTCGAGAAGAACTGAGAGAGAGAGAGAGAGAGAGAGAGAGAGAGAGAGAGAGAGAGAGAGAGAGAGAGAGAGAGAGAGAGAGAGAGAGAGAGAGAGAGAGAGAGAGAGAGAGAGAGAGAGAGGAAACCAAAATGGGGAGAAACCGAGCGAGAGAAAACAAGAGAGAGGGAGAGAGGCCAGCCATGGGATCAGAGTAGCCATCTTGACTCCCGAGGAGACCGGAGAGACGTCCAGCAGCACCTGCCTCATTGCTCTCCCTGTCCTCTCCCCCTCTCCCTGACGTAACCCCGGCAACCCCGGTTGAATCTACAGCAGGCCTATAGGGCCATGCGAACACATTTGTACAAGTTTTTGACGATTAACTAATTCAGAAGTGGAGCTTCATTATCCTCTCTCCCCCCACACCGTCTTAATTGAGATAACAATGCAAATTTCCTTCATTAACTGTGACACGGACAATTTCTCTAGGGCTCCACGGGGACCTGATTATATGCAGAGCCCGCGGAGCAGGTTGCCAGGTGTCATCGGGTATTCAAATGGCATGCTTGTTTAATTGCAGTAAATGTAGCATGTCACCTGATAAGCTTGGCGGAGGAGTTTCAGATTGTGTGTGTGTGTGTGTGTGTGTGTGTGTGTGTGTGTGTGTGTGTGTGTGTGTGTGTGTGTGTGTGTGTGTGTGTGTGTGTGTGTGTGTGTGTGTGTGTGTGTGTGTGTGTGTGTGTGTGTGTGTGTGTGTGTGTGTGTGTGTGTGTGTGTGAGTGAGATGTGCAAGCTGAGTGATGATGGCTGGGGAGCAAGGCAGGTCGAGGGGTGTATGCATTTACGTGCGCTTTGTTTTTGTTTGTGTGTGTTTATGTATTTGTACTTCCTCCGCTGTGTGTGTATGTGTGTATGCGTCTCTGTGTGTATGTTTGAGTGCGTACAAGCGGCCGTGCATGTGTGCGTGCCGGTGTGCATGTGTGTGCTTACATGCATCTGTGTGTGTTATGGGCCCCCCAGGCAGGTGTTAGCAGGGCCCTGTGTGGGTCCCGGGGGTCTCCTGAGGGACAGTGTTGTTGGACTTTTGTCTTTTATAGAAGCAGCAGTAAACATGACAGGCTGTTTGGAGACCATCTGCTTAAAATGGCCACCGCATGGTAACAGGGAGCTGGAGCTGAGAGATGAGAGCTGTTCTGAGATGTAGATCAGTGTCATCTACCTGGCTCTCTTTCTTCACAGAGAGAGAGAGAGAGAGAGAGAAACAGAGAGCGAGAGAGAGAGAGAGAGAGAGAGAGAGAGAGAGAGAGAGAGAGAGAGAGAGAGAGAGAGAGAGAGAGAGAGAGAGAGAGAGAGAGAGAGAGCACCCAGAGGACCTTCAGGTACCAAACACGTGCACACACAAACACACACACACATTCATATGCTCCACCACAAGCACACATTCCAACTCAAAGACACGTTGACACAGAGACGCACACTTACGCATGCACACACACATGCACACACAAGCGCACCCATAAACTCTACCCACACTTAAAAACAAGCACAAACAATTAAACACCAACAAACACACTTAACCCTATACACTCCACCAACACAAACACACACATTAAAACAACAAAGCCAGATTAAGTGAGCAAACTCTCAGAGTGTGACAGATTGCGTAAAGTTGCTCATGCGTTCGCTGGCTGCTGACAATCTACTGTTAAAACCCCTCTCTCCCTGAAGACATCCCCCTTGCCAATTGGAAATGAAGACTGAAGGAGCTTGTCACACATTTCATAACAGATTTCATTAATATGGCATTAAACGTCCTTTCACGCAGCATCTTTATTTCATTGATTTCTTACTTATCGTCATTCAAATGGAAATGTACATTCTCATACATG
>NC_060173.1:68658865-68803865 GCF_021184085.1 Oncorhynchus gorbuscha | reverse complement strand
GAGATATGCTAACTGGATAACAGTCCTTCAAGTTTTTGCTAGCTAACCAAATGACACCTGCATTTCTAGCTGTGTATAGCCAGAGAAAAACTAAATGTGGGGAAAAAGTCAGTCACTCCCCCACTCCTCCAATGGCATGACATGACATCTTCCTAGCAGCTAGCTAGCTAGCTATGTAGCTAACGTTAGGCTCTCTGATTTTATCTGGCAACGTAAATAGATAGCTAGTCTATTAGCCACATTATGAGTGACTTGTGATCATTGCCAGAATATTCATTTTTGGCCAGAATATTTAGACAATGAAAGTGAAACAGTGCATCCCGAATGGAGGCAGCAGACAATGTACCAGGCCAGCTGTGATTTACAACCTGATAGCAATATTTTCTGGACCACCAAGAAATGTATTGGTGAATTATATTAATCATGTTTTGAACTGCATCCATCTATTCTGCCAACAATGTCTTACTGTACGTCATGGAATGTTGAGTCAAATAGAACCTGTTTTTAAAACTTCTTATGAAGTTTAATTGTAGCATAAACTGGGAATTGTTTATTTTTGACTGATATCATGATTGTCTGTGTCTTTCATATTTGGTATGTGGTTTCATTTTATTAGGATCCCCATTAGCTGTTGCAAAAGCAGCAGTTAATCTTCCTGGGGTCCACACAAAACATGAAACATAATACAGAGCATCAATAGACAAGAACAACTCAAGGACCAAACTGCATACATTTAAAAGGCACAAGTAGCCTACATATCAATACATACACACAAACTATCTAGGTCAAACATGGGAGAGGCGTTGTGCCTTGAGGTGTTGCTTTATCTGTTCTTTTGAGCAATATGAGATTGAAGGAAGTCCCATGCAATAAGGGCTCTATATAATACTGTACGCATTCATGAATTTGTTCTGGATTTGGGGACTGTGAAAAGACCCCTGGTGGCATGTCTAGTGGGATAAGTGTGTGTGTCAGCGCTTTGTATAAATTGGCTATGCAAACTATTTGGGATTTTCAACACATGTTAATGTTTCTTATAAAAAAATAAGAAGTGATGCAGTCAGTCTCTTCTCAACTCTTAGCCAAGAGAGACTGGCAGGCATAGTATTTACATCAGCCCTCTGATTTCAATGAAAAGCAAAACATGCCTCGCTGTTCTGGACCATCTGCAGCTTAACTAGGTTTTTCCTTGCAGTCCTGGACCACACAAATGGACAGTAATCAAGATTAGATCAAACTAGAGCCTAGAAAACTTGCTTTTTCGAGTGTGGTGTCAAAAAAGCAGAGCATCTCTTTCTTTACAACCATTGAATCTATTTGTCTCATCCCTTCCACACTTCTGGGAGGTAGGGTGGACAATGAGCTTGTCATAGCAGATGTAAGCAATGTCCCCACGCGCTCTAGCAGCGTTCATGGCTGGGATCAGTTTCTTCCTATTCTGGCACACAGCGTCGGGATAGTCCTTGTTGAAGAAGATGTAAGTTCCTCTCAAGTTCTTGGCTCTTTCCAGAACAACTACCTTGTCCTTGAACCTCAAGAACTTGACCAGGAACATGTTGGGTTTTCCAGTCCAGCCCGCTCCACCTCAATCTACCTGTGGTCCATCTTCAATTTCTCAGAGATCATTTCCCTCACTTTGGTATCAGACTCCTTCCAGGTCTCATGTGGAGATTCTGTAATTCCGTCCACAACTATGTTGTTCCGGCTTGATTGTCCCCCCAGACAGTCTGATTGATCTGTCATTGTTACCATGGATTCACACACAGAAATGATGTCCTCTCTCAGTGACTTACAGATTGTTGTCATCTTGCCGTTCTCGTGTTTCAACTCATCGAGCTGACCCTGGGAGAACTGCAAACTGTTCTTCAGGTCCTGGACCTCTGGTAAGATCATCCATTCTTTTATTAGTAGAATCCAGAAGTATTTTGACAAAAAACTTGAAGCTATTTCCTTGCTGTTGTAACAACTGCTTGTAGGTCTTTTTTAAGATCCTTCATGTGTGATAGAGAGACACCACTGTCCTCAATGGTACTCCCACCGGCTTTGGTCTTTGTCATGGTAGCTAGCAGCGTAGGTCACGCTGTTACTCCTCACAGTTCCAGACAGGGCAGGTCACAGGGAAGATTGATTGCAAATGGTTGAACGACAAAAACCTAACGGTGTCCATACATTTTAAAGGGCTAATTTCAACGTGGAGGTGACGATCGCCACGCTGGAAGGTTGAATTTTGACTAAACCCGCCAGAATATAGCATGAGCTTATAATATGGCAACTTGGTATGAACTTTGAACCCTTATTCACTAAAGAAGTGATACATCCTAGATGTGGAGTCATCAGCAGCAGCTATAAACGTGGGCTAGGAAAGGACGAACAATCTCTTCATAACGACAGGGTACTACCACGTATCTGTTCTACCACACACTACAACATATTAGGCCAGAAATATTTTTCAAAGGACAAGGGAGATCTGCTGGGAAACCCAACCTTCCATCTTCGAACAATCTATCGAAGCGTAGCTGAGAGTAAATATATTTCTTGCATTTTCCTTTTCTGAATGGGCACTTATTTAGAATGCATAAGATTCTGTATTTATGATAGCATAGCTTCATAAGGTCCGATAGAGACCCAATCATTTTACTCCTCAGTCTTCCCGCGCTTTCATTCAAACCTAACTCCCTTTCTTTGTGTAACCAGCCGTCATATCGGTTCCGTCCACCAGGGACGTCATCTTTTATGACATAATTAGTCATCAATGTATGACCCATCCTGTGTATGTGTAATTCTGTGTGATTATTTAGGTATTTAGGAAATAAATAATTAAACCAAATGTTGTATTGCTGATTCAAATTGTCGCGGGGCAGCAGGTAGCCTAGTGGTTAGAGCATTGGACAATTAACCGAAAGGTTGTAATATTGAATCCGCGAGCTGACAAGGTAAAAAATCTGTCGTTCTGCCCCTGAACAAAGCAATTAACCCACTGTTCCTAGGACATCGTTAAAAATAAGAATTTGTTCTTTAACTGACTTAAAATAAATAAAGGCCAAGGTTCATGAAAATATCCAAGAATTTTACGTCATTCAGCTGAGACTGATAAGGTGACGATATTGATATAAAAGTTTACCGGGGCTTTAAGAGTTTTTTTTGGAAGACAACAGCTCTAAAATACATTCTTCCGTGGTGCCTCGACTTCCTAGTTAATTACAATTACATGATTAGTTTATTCAGGTAAAATTAATTAGAGAGAATTTATTTGATAAAATAGCATGTCATATATCACTTAGTCCATACAATCCATAATAAAGACACGACAGTAGCCTACTAACCAACACTAAACTTTGTCAATACCTGGTTTGCATACCCATTGTATGGGTAGGTGTAAGTATTCCATCATCATCACTTTTCGGCCACACCCTTCCTGGTTTCCATTTCACTGGCTGGCTGGCCCTCGTGTTGTCTCTACAGCTTTAGTGGATTACATAAATCTGACGTGAGACTGTGAGAACTTGTAGGAGCTATAGTGTGTCTGTTTGCATTCCATATAACGATTAGAGGTCATTTGGCTGTGGACCTACACAGTGTTAAGCCCTCGCTTGCCACCAAAGTTACCACATATGAATCCACTATGACTGGATTTAGCTAGCAGTATACGAAGCACGGCGAAAGAGATATTTCAAATATGGAGTGAGTTAAGGAAGAGCATCAACACATCAAAGGGAGGGAGAGAGAGAGATTAAAGGAAGCCTTGAAGGAGTGGGTGAAGGAGACCAAGGCCTGGGGGTTGTAGCCACACAGGCCGGGCCAGTCAATACTTGACCCAGCAACACTGCTCCTTTGACAGGCAGAGAGCCATGCCCCTGGCTCTCAAGGATTTAGAGAACAACATTGAGAAAGGAGGAGAGGAGAGGAGAGGGAGAGAGAAGAGGGGGGTGAGAGGATGGGGGAAGACATCGGTGGTATGATGTGATGGTCATGTGATGGTCATTGTCTTTTCTCTCTGCCTCTCTCTCTTCCACCCGTATTCCTCTCGCACCTGTGTGGTAGATATGTATTTTTTCATGTATTATTCTTGTTTCAAAGGTAAAACAATAAATACTGCCGTTCTCAATAGCATAAATATCTAAGCCCTTAGACGATATTGTGAATAAGACCAGATAACAGTATATAAATGTGATTATCCCAAACCCCACCTGTCCTGTCTTGCATTGCTCTGGCCTGCTCTAGCCTGCCTCACTGTGCATAGGTGGACTGCACACATGAATATGTATTGGGATAAGCTGCAGAGTCCCCATGCCCTCCACTTTGCCTCGCTCACCCAACCCTTCTACTATTTTAACAGGCAAATCTTTCACAAGTTATAGTTTCCTGAGGCTATTACAGTAAATGCTGAAAAGATCATTCAGAGCGAATACTGTAGATCAGATAGAGATGTGTTTCCCTGGATGTGTCAAACAGAGACTTGGCAGCTCTATATGTTACGTTTCTATCTGCTATTTCTTCTCCAAGGCCTTTTATTATTTCACCACCCAGTCATTTCATCAGCAGAGAAATCCCTGGAATGCACCTGAACATGCACACACACTCACACACACAAAGGGGATTAAAAGATTTGAGTCCCAGGCGTGAAGTCTTGGGAGAATGTGTGTCTGACTTACTGGGTTGAGGCCTAGAGGCCTTGATTTCAAAATAAGTATGAAACCAAGCCCCTGCTTTCCCTTTCTCTCATTATTGTGCTCTCTCTCTCTCTCTCTCTCTCTCTCTCTCTCTCTCTCTCTCTCTCTCTCTCTCTCTCTCTCTCTCTCTCTCTCTCTCTCTCTCTGTGATGACTTTATTTGTGACAGACTTAGACCGAGGGCGGTCTCTTAACTGTAACACATGAAGCCCACTGACTGACATACATAGGGATGTAAAGGAACGTCAATTTTATGTGTGTGTACATGCGTGTATGATGATTTGAGTAGCAGTACCCCTTCTTATAGACACATAAAAGCCCCATCCCATCCCACCTCCTCCCCCCCTCTGCAACCCCATGAGCGTGGGCTTTGCAATGGGCTTCAGGAGAACGTGTACATCCTCTCCTTTGTAAAAAATAATCATAATAAAAAATAAAATTAAAAACCTGTCTCTATCCATATGAATAGATTTCTTTCTCCCCTGATTTTCCTCATTGTTTCAAAGCCCTGCGTTATTCAGGATTGTTGTAATGTGTCAGGGGTTATTCAAATCCCTCCTTGCCTTTCTTTTCTGATGAGCTCTGATGATTCTGACAGTTCCTGACCCGCTTTTCAGGAAAACCATTGTGTGTCGGCTGTAGACAAGACGAACGGCTCTCTGTCTTCTCAAAGAAACAGCCTGAGACCTTTGAAATTCCTCAACAATGCGAGCCCATTTCTGCATTGTCTTTCACGGAGCCAAAGCCAGGGGTGTGGGAGGGTGGGTTGTGTGGCGTGTGGGTGTGCGTGTGTGCATGTGTGTCTCCTTCAGTACTCTAGTTCAAAGACAGACAACTAGAAAAGGAATCATCATCAAAATGACTGAGGAAGTCATATTCATTCACATCTGTGTTGGCAACAACATTGTCTAGTGGAAACAAAGGCATTGTAATATGCTATTTGCAGTGAGGCAAATATAATTGTGTTTTGCTTTTCGTGTTTTGTGTTTTCTTTTCATAGTATTGTGTAATTGATGTGTGTCACGCCTACTCCCGCCCACGCTCCGGCGCTCGACGTTGCAGCAGAAGAGGAAGGCATCTCCCAGTCAGTCAATGAACAGAGACATCTAGCCTGCCAACACCACAATCAGCTAGCACAATTGGGTTCAGCTATGGAAGGGTTCCTCTGCGTCTTCCACCGCCTCGACAACACCTGGCAGGATTCACCTCCAACAAGTCGTCCCAGCGAGCCAGCCCCCCCAGCCTACCCACCAGTCAGCCCGACTGTCCTTCCCAGACAAGTATGAATCAGCAATACACAAATTTGCGTTACACAGAATGCGTAAACACACAGCATAGGCTATTGATTACATACAAAATTCAATGAAAACAGGGCCCTAGTTTGGTTACGCAATGGAAAGGGAGGGCATGCTAGTAGAGGGAGAGACAAGGAGTTAACTTATCGTACATACATTTGGAAACTACGTTCCCCATAGCCAGAATATTTAGCACCATCACCCTAACAATCACTCATTCGGATTAGAAGTGCAATATACATTTAAGCGTATATGTCTTTCTCTGTCGTCTCTCTGTTGAAACCACTTGATCCGTCTCGGGTGTAGTTCGATGTAAGTCTCTGCTTGTCCACCAGAGGTCACAATGTCCTTCTTAGTTGAAGGCTACTTTGCCTTGGAGTGTTCTTAGAATGAAACTTCGGTCAAATTGTCCTCGACTACTTTACCTACCCAGCTGCAGACTGAATATTTGGTCTAGTCTTTTACCGTCTTCACTCATCGAGAGGTTCAGAGGATCTTACCATTTTCTGGTCTTTCAACATGTGGACCAGGTTCTCATGTTCTATGGTCTGTATTTAAATTCTCAGCGAGTCCCCAGAAGCACTCTGGCCTGAAAGGCGGTTCCATCATGTTGACGCGAGCTCACTTGGGCATGGCTACTGACTGGGCACAGGTTTGCAAGAAAAACTATTCTCATTTAGAAAGCTAAACTCACTTTGCTATCTTTTCAAAAAATAGTTTCATATTTAATCATATAAGTTGTACAACATTTAGATGTAAATCTGATATATGCAGTGTGAAAGTTCTTTAAAATGTCAATGTTTTTGTTATAACATCTTTCTGATAAAAGACATTCATTTCCCATATTCCCTCTGTTTTCATTCCCAACATTCAGATGTTGAAATATATTGTCCCTGTGTCCATTGTTTGATGTTTAAATGTTTTGGGCAAGAGTATCTCTGTATCACCCAGACATTCCATTCTCCCAAACTAGAAACCAAGAAAGAGAAAGTTCTCTCTACATTTTACAACCGGCTGCTAAGTCATAAAATCGGCCCTGTGAGAGAGAGAGAGTTTGGCTATCTGTCAGCCATTGCCAGTTGATCTGGCACCTTTGATCCTCAGCAAGGAGAGAGAGTCATGACACCATGAAGTTTGGGGCCACACACCTCTCTATGGCAGAGTGACGTTGCCAGAGACAGCTGGGACTATGTTTCTATTGTGGCCAGGAGGGGCACCAGCATCAGCGGTGCCTGGTGCGTCTCAACCTGGGATCCCCAGGGACAGAGGGGCGGCCCCATAATAATCCATCTCCCGGGGTAGGTGTAAGTATTCCATCATCATCGCTTTCGGCCACACCCTTCCTGGTTTCCATTTCACTGGCTGGCTGGCCCTCGTGTTGTCTCTACAGCTTTAGTGGATTACGGTGCCACTGAGGCCCTCGCCCAGGCGGTGCCGCGGAGGCCCCCAACCAGGCCATCGCCTCCTCCTTGAACATCACCTCATACCTGATCTCCTCTCTTTTTCTGGTCCAAGACTTGGGACCTCTGCACCAAGAAAGCCTTCCTCATCATCAATGCACCTGTACACAAAGTCATCCTTGGTCTCCCCTAGCGCCAACGTCATGACGGCACCATTTTCTGGTCAAGGATGAGAATCATCGCCTGGGCACCTTGATCTCAAAAGACCTGCTTTCCCTTACCGTGTGGTTCCACGTTGGTTTAGAGTCCTGTGGTTGCCCTCCAGCCCAACATCCCGGAGGTTTAACAGGATCTCCAGGAGGTTTTCTCCAGGAACCGCACCACCTGTCTCCCTCCTCATCACCACTTGGACTGTGCCATCAACCTGCTTGCAGACTCTCCACCTCCCTGCAGCCACCTCTGTCAGTGGACGAAACCGAGGCCTTGGAGGGGTTCCACCTCCCCCGTGTCAGCAGGCTTCTATTTCGTGGCCAAGAAGGACGGAGTTCTACGTCCATGCATCTATTACAGAAGCCTCAATTCCATCACCAACAAGAGCTGCTACCCCTCCCGTTGGTTCCGGCCACCAATGAAAAGCTCTGCAGGGCCGTTTGTTTTTACTAAACTGGATCTGTTTAGTAAAAAATCTAATCTGCATCCGGGAGGGGGATGAATGGAAAACAACAACTTCATGGAGAAACTTGGGGCCACGACCAGCCTCACATCCGGGTACCGGCCTCAGTCCAACAGGCAGGTGGAAAGGACCAAACAGGAGATGGGGAGTTCCTTAGGAGTCACTGCCAGGACAAGCTGGCATACTCCTGAACGGAGTATGCCCAGAACTCACTTTGTTAGTCATACACCGGGTGGACTCCCTTCCCGTGTGTCCAGGGATATCAGCCAGCCCAGACCCCATGGACCTCGAGCCAGACTGAAGCCTCTGCAGTGGACATATGGTTCCACACACAGAGGAGGTTTGCATGTGAGGCTCCAGCGCGCCATCCGCTGCCAGAAGGAGCAGGCGGACTGCCACCTCAGTCAGGCTCACGTGTTCCATCCTTGTGATCATGTCTGGCTCTCCACAAGGAACCCCCCACTCCACCTGCCCAGCTGACAGCTGATCCCCCGGCTTGTGAGACCTTGAGGGTCAATGAGGTTGACTACAACTCACCATCAACTACCGGTGGTTCCTGGTCCCCTGGTTGGTGCCATCCCCCGAGACAACCGTCCACCTCCCCTGGACATCAATGATACCCCCAGGTCCCTCCTTGACTCCCAACGTTGTGGGGGTCGGCACCAGTTCCCGGTGGCCGTCGTCCTGGCCTGTGTCGTCCTGGAGCCACACGTCGGGGGTGGGGTGGGGTGGGGTGAGGTCGTAATGTTACGCCTAGTCCTGCACCCCCACTTCAGTCGCCGGTCTACTAAACACCGGGGTCGTCATTACGCACACCTCCTCCCCATCTTTACACACACCTGAAACTCATAATCACCTTGATTACTCTCCCTTCATTTAGCCCTCAGTTGCCTCATCAGAGTGTATTGGTTTTGTTCACGTTCAGTACACTTCTCCTGTTTTGTTTATCTGCCTTTTCTTATTAATTAAACATACCTTCTGCACCTGCTTCCTGACTCCCAGCATATACATCACTATGTGTATATAGATATGTATACTGTAAGTGTTGTTTATTGATGTGTTCATGCAGGACTTCTCTACGAAAAACTCTGTGCTCTCAGCATGACTCCCTGCTTAAATAGAAAATAAAAAATGATTGTGCTGAGCACTTGTTGACTGCTTTTCTTTCACATTGCAGTTCAACTCATCCCAAACCATCTCAATTATGTTGGATGATTGTGGAGGCCAGGTCAACTGATGCAGCACTCCATCACTCTACTTGGTCAAATTCTAAACTAATCACCGATGGTGTCGCCAGAAAAGTACACCCACACCATCTCACCTTCTCCTCCATGCTTCAGGGTGGGGACAACACATGCAGAGATCATCCGTTCACCTACTCTGTGTCTCACCAAGACACCAAAAATGGTGTCATTAGACCAAAGGACAGAATTCCACTATTCTTGTTTCTTGGCCCAAGCAAGTCTCTTCTTCTTACTGGTGTCCTTCAGTACCCAGACTATTTGAATTACTCTGTACCGGTACCGCCTGTATATATCCCTGCTATTGTTATTTACTGCTGCTCTTTAATTATTTGTTATTCTTATCTCTTACTTCTTTTTTTTATATTTTCTTAAAACTGCTTTGTTGGTTAAGGGCTTGTAAGTAAGCATTTCACTGCATTTCTCTGTTGTATTCGGCGCATGTGACAAATACAATTTTATTTGATTTGAATTCTTTGCAGAAATTCGACCATGAAGGCCTGGTTCACGCAGTCTCCTCTGAACAGTTGATGTTGAGATGTGTCTGTTACTTGTACTATGTGAAGCATTTATTTGGGCTGCAATCTGGGGTGCAATTAACTCTAATGAACTTATACTTTGCAGCAGATGAATCTCTGGGTCTTCCTTTCCTGTGGCGGTCTTCATGAGAACCAGTTTCATCATAGCTCTTGATGGTTTTTGCAACTGCACATGAAGAAACTTTAAAAAGAAAATTGAAATGTTCCATATTGACTGACCCTCATGTGTTAAAGTAATGATAGACTGTCATTTCTCTTTGTTTATTTGAGCTGTTATTGCCATAATATGGACTTGGTCTTCTACCAAATAGGGCTGTCTTCTGTATACCACCCCTATCTTGTACCACCCCTACCCCTACCTTACAACAGATTGGCTCAAACGCATTAATAAGGAAAGAAATTCCACAAATTGACATTTAACAAGGAACACCTGTTAATTTAAATGCATTGCAGGTGATTACCTCATGTAGCTGGTTAAGAGAATGCCAAGAGTGTGCAAAGCTGTCATCAAGGCAAAAGGTGGCTACTTTGAAGAATATAAATATAAAATATATTTTGATTTGTCTAACCTCTCTGCGCACCAAACCCGTTAGCGGGATGAAATTCGACAACAAACGGTGATCGCTACATACATAGTCATATTACATTCATGAAAATACAAGTGTCTCACATGTTTCGAAAGCCTAGAATCTTGCTAATCCAACTGCGTTGTCAGATTTTAAAAAATATTTACTGTGAAAGAATATGATGCGATTATCTGAGGATAGAGCCCCAGAAAAAATAACTATTTCAACCAGCACAGGCATAACAAAATCACAAACTGCAATAAAATCAATTGTTTACCTTTGACGATCTTCCTCTGTTTGCAATCCCAATGCTCATTGTTACACAATGAATGGTCTTTTGTTTGATTAAATCCATTTTTATAGCCTATCACAAAACATTTTGTGAACCGCTTGTGTCGTCTCATTCCATTTTCGACAACACATTCGATGTAAATACACACACTAAACGTGACTTTTCCAGTCATGTTTGGTTTCATTGCAATCAACTGGTTTGTTTGTAACACAACCAAACCTGATGGGTCATTTCGCGGGACATATTGTCTGAAAGAAACCGATTTGAAGACAACAAGTAATGACATCATTGTGCACCAATGATATGACCGCTGTTTCGTTGATTGACTGTATTTTAACCCAATGACCACTGATCGTCTTGAAATCTAGCTGGGTAGATAGCCAATGAGCTGAGGCAAACGGCAATATGTAATGTTTATGTGTTGGAAGACCAACCCATGTAGTAAACTCCGGCGTAAAGAGGTTCATTCGTCATTGAAGATTCATACCGGAAGGAGCCACGCATGTTACGCACAGAATTGTTTTGGTAAAGCGCATCTTCAGCTGTTTATATATCAATCAGTATGGCGACTAAGTCAGGGAAAGCTAAATCTAAGTCTAGATATACAGATGTACACACAATTTTAGAAGAAATTGACCGGGAAAGTGAGACAGAGATTGTTGGAGGACGATTAATTTAGCGATTCCCAAATGGAGGAATCTTTTTTGAATGGAGAGGACATCGTTTTGGACTGTTAAGTTCTTCTCGTGTTAATTCCGTTGTTCGAAATTGATAATATAAAATATTATTTGTGAAATGAATAGTCTATTTGAGTATGTTGAGGGGAGGGCAGGCCCACAACAATGGCCAAAGTGAAATGGAGACTGTAGATACAGCTGGTCTGTTGTAATATAATAGAGACAGCAGATCTAGCTGAAATGTCATAATATAAAATAGACAGTGACCTAGCTGGTCTGTCATAATATAAATGAGACAGTAGATCTAGCAGGTCTATAATAATATATTCAACCTTATGTTCCCTGTACTCTATATATATCTGTTTATTATACCTGTTGATACAGGGCTCATAAGTTAAACTATTCTAACTGAACATTTTCTTTCACAGTGACACTGACTCCGAATTGGAGCCCCCAGTGCCAAGGTGTCCATCCCCCACTGAAGCTGGTTCATCCAGCTCCTGCCACAAGCGGTGTTCATCTGCCCAAATGTATTTCTGCAGGCATTGGATGTGCCTCAGGGCCAAAAGGGCACAGCATGGAGGCGTCGCTGTGTTCTTTGCAAAATGAAGTCCCCCATCACCTGCACCACATGCTTGGTGACCCTCTGCTTTACAGCAGAAAGAGACTGCTATGGCACCTGGCATCAGCAGCACAATATTGTGTAGAAGACTAAGGGTCTTCCAAATATTGAAAGTGTTATTTTGTAAATGTGTATATATTTTATTTCATGTTTTTTTCTCCATTGTTTTGGGGGGGGCGTGTTAGAATAACATTTTGGTATTTTGTATATAGTAATTCCATTCAAAATGTATAACATCACCAATTTGGCCACTTGGGTACATTTTGGCTACTTGTGTGGGACACCTGGGTGACTTCATGATAAATGTCATGTAGCACAATCATTTTTGAAGTTGTCATTCTGAAACTTTGCACAAGTACTGTTGCCCTCTTATGTTTTTCACTGAATACGTCCCCATCATCCGATCTGAATGTTTGTTTTGTCTTGTTCATTGTTTTGTCTTGTTCATTCAATTTTTCATTGTATTATCTAAACCAGATCTATTGTGTTATATTCTCCAACATTCAATTCACATTTACACAAACTTCAGAGTGTTTTCTTTCAAATGAAACCAAGAATATGCATATCCTTGGTCCTGGGCCTGAGCTACAGGCAGTTAGATTTGGGTATGTCTTCAGGCAAAATTGAAAAAAGTAGGGGGGTAGCTGTAAGAGGTTATTAACACTTTTTTGGTTACTACATGATTCCACGTGTGTTTTTTCACAGTTTTGATATCTTCACTATTGTTTTACAACAGCGTTTCATAAAGTATGGGTCGCGACCCAGAGTGGGTTGCGGACCTTTTAATGGTGGGTTGCGACGTAAAGGTATAATTATTTCATTAATTTAATTAATTTGGCCAAGTGCAACTGCGCTCTCGGTTCATTGCGCTTTCTGCTTATCAGCGGTCTCAGTTTGGGGAGAGGTTGTAGAGGGAGAAGCCCATCTGCTTCGCTGTTTACCGGATCTTTTTTCTGCAGTTTTCGTGAAGATCACTCCTCGACCCACACGCTGCAGCGCGAGCGCCCACAATGTTTTTTGTGTTTTTTTTTGTGTGGTGAAGTCCATATTAATGAGTCTCTCAAAACGAACATATTAATAAAACGCCACGTCCCGACCACACATACACAGCATGATAGTAAACCCAGGGAGTCTTTTCAGAACAGGGCAGAATGCTTCAGGAAACAGTGCTTCCACAGTGGAGAAGTCAATCAACTAGTTGTTTTATAACAGGTGATGATCAGCAGAAATAAGGGAGTACTATCTCTCATAGTAGTCGATGTGAGTATATCTTTCAAACAATCCCCTGGCCTTGCACACAGCTAATGTAAACTCACTCACTTTTGTACATCGCCTCGGTCCGTACAATTGACCTTATTTTAGCGCCCCGAAAACGTAATACTTCCAGATACTGTAATGTCAATACCAATGTAAAGCACAATTTCTCCCCTGTCCAACAAAATCAGTGACATAACCTAAACCCTGCCCGTTTCTGCATAATTCAAGAAGGCAATGAGCCCTGTCGGGTCTTTTTAAAAGTGGTGGGTGGGGAAGCGAAACTAATGCTTGATGGTGAGAAGGACAGATGTCGTGTGGGAAAACTGTGCATCGCCCCACGGACCTCCTGGTTGCAACAGAGCCTGGGCGCAAACCCAGAGTCTCTGGTGGCACAGCTGGCGCTGCAGTACAGCACCCCTAAACACTGCACCACCCGGGAGTCCTTGTTTTTAATTTGGGAAAATAAACATGAAAATACATTTATATTATTTAGGCATAAGGGCAATGAAATGTTCTGATATTTACTCATAGTTGCATATTTTCCTAAGCTTGGGTCCCAGGAAAACAGAATTTATCATTTGTGTCGAAGGCTGAAAAGGTTTATGAACACCTATTCTACAATGTAGACAATAATGAAAATAAAGAAACACACTGGAATGAGTAGGTGTGTCCAAACATTTGACTGGTACTGTAGTAAGATTCCTAATGTATTTTTTCAAATCAAGACAGTATGAGCACCTGATGTCAAAACATAGAATTGGTTTACTCACTTCTGTTTTGTAATGAGTTTAGAGGATATAGAAAGTATGAAAGGCATCCGGCCACATGCCAAACCAATCGTCTGCATCTTCCCTCTACAGGCACTGATCTTTTCCCAGGCATGTAGAGTGAGTGCTGTACAACCTTCCCTGAAACCTAACCATAAACAATTACTGTCTGCCCCCTTCCCAGTTCTAATCAGAATACAGATCTAGCAGAATGTACATTGTAAAATATGTACATTTCGCTCAACTTGGTTAAATGGCAATGAACTTTTCTGACAAGCTGCACAGTAGTCTCTTTTGTAGGAAAATCCCTGTTGGAGTACATTTAGGGGTGTTACAGTTTTTAACAATCACCTTGGCACTAATTTCAGAACCTTGTGGTCATTTTTCAAAACTCTGGACACAAAACTCAAAATGGTCACTTGTGACACTGTAATGGTTTTCTTCTGGTGAAAGAGAGGTGGACCAAAATGCAGCGTGGTTAGTTCTGTACATCTTTAATAAAGATGAAAGTACAACAATCTACAAAACGTGATAACTCAAAACAGCCCTATCTGGTGGAAAGACAGAGACAGGAACAATCACCCACAAGAGACCTAAAGAATATGGCTGCCTAAATATGGTTCCCAATCAGAGACAACGATAAACACCTGCCTCTGATTGAGAACCACTCTAGGTAACCATAGAGTACTACTCTAACCACAATCCCATTACTACAAACAATCCCAGACAAAACAAACCACATAAATCCCCATGGCACACCCTGGCCTCACCAAAATACTAACGAAAACACAGAATACTAAGAACAGGGCGTGACAAACACAGGCTGTCCAATGTTCAAAAGATTGCATTGTGCATTCATATCTTTAAAGAAACCTTGCACTTGCAGAATCATTGGTTCAAATAACTTATTTATCATGATACCATAGGAACATTCATTTAGGTCACCCACACACAAGATACCGATAGTTTCACTGTGTACTTGTTCGTACAATCATTAAATATTGTACAAATATGTGAAACATGTTTCATTATGCTACTACATGTAAATACATCACTGTAAAAGTACTGGTAGAGAGAATAATACAGACACAGTGGAATCATTGAACAAAATATTAAATATATTGATGAAATACAATAAAATCACAACATAGGTTTCTTTGAATCAAAGCAAAAATAATTAGCTACAAAAAAAAAAAAAAAAGTTAAACGTCAACTGTTCCTCACCTGGCTTACTGTAAAAAGAAAAACAAAACATTTGATTACTGTACTTCTATATGTCCATCAACCCTGTCTTGTGGATTTGGCCACAGGTTCTCATCCACATCACAATGGATCTTTTCATTTGCCAAACATCTTGGGAAGAATCTTTGGGTGAATCCAGGCTTGACATTGGTCTGCCGTGATGTCATTGCATGTGTCATCCATGGCCTGGAGAAGGGCGGCTTGTTCGTGAGGGCGCCTGTCATATACCTTCCACCTCCATATGGAGAAGAATTCCTCAATTGGGTTAAGGAAAGGAGAGTATGGGGGTAAGTACAGGGTGGTAAATTGTGGATGGGCCTGAAACCATGCTTGCACCATTTGAGCATAGTGGAGCCTGACATTATCCCACACAGTGACATAGGTCACGCCATCAGCTCCACAGACCTGATTTAGCTCATCAAGGAAGGTTACATTCGAACAGCGATTCATGTGGCTGCCTGCAACTCAATATATAGAGTATATAGAGTAGAGAGCTTTAGATGTTGTTCGACCAAACATTAGAATCTAAGCAACTTTGACCGTGGTATGATTGTTGATGCCACACATGGTGATTCCAGCACCTCAGAACCAGCTGCCTTCCCGGGATCTTTACACACTACAGTCTCTAGAGTTTAGAGACTGACAGAGAATGGTGCGATAAACAAAACACATTCAGTGAAAAACACCTTGTTAATGAGAGAGGTCAGAGGACATCCAGACTCATTCAACCTAACAGAAAGACCACAAATGCTCAAACAACAGCTGTTTAAAACAGTGGTGGGCAGAATGGGATCTCTTAACTTACAACACTGTGAATAATTCAGGCTGTTGTGGAGGCAAAAGGGTGTCCTACCCAGTACTAGATAGGTGTACCTAATAAAGTGGCCGGTGAGTGTACAGTAATGTCAAATCTGAAAACATGGTCTAGAAAAGTGGTACATGGGACAATAGAAACAGTGTCTGATAAAGAATGATGATGAAATATTACATCCATAGATAATGTAGTCCAATGTTCCACAGTAATTGGTGTCAATGGATCTCGTTTTCCTGAAACTTTCATGAGCTTAACATGGAAAATTGTTAGTCAGTTTCCATAAAACTATGCATAAAGAGTAATGCAACAGTTACTTATCATTTTGAGCAGTTGTATCAATTGATAGTTAGATTATTGTAATGAAATGAATAGACAGTCATCTCAGATGTAATGTGTGAATTGCATTTTAAAATGGTAATACTTTGATGTTAAGTTGTGTCATTTTAAAACAGGTGATTTTAGTTCAATGAACAAATGATCTTAGCTGTATGTGTATTGTATCCAAGCAATTGGAAAAAGTGTTTTGAAAAATTTTCATTTTGATAATTGGTTATGAGTTTTGTGTCTAGAGTTTTGAAAAATGACATCAAGGTTCCGAAATTAGTTTCAAAGTGATTGTAAAAAACTGTGGTTAGTATGGGGATCATTGCCAGTGTGCTAAGTGTATGTAATTTAGCAGACGCTCTTATCCAGACCGATTTACAGGGGTAATTAGGGTTAAGTGCCTTGCTCAAGGGCACATCAGCAGACTTGTCATCTTGTCCCCTCAGGGATTCGAACGAGCAACCTTTTGATTACTGACCCAGCACTCTTATTAACTGTTAGGCTTCCTGCCACCCAGGCTAGCCTTAACCCGCTCACTAAATCCAGCCAAGACAAGCCCAGCCTTACACAACCCAACCTTCCTTCCCTGAGACCTGGAAACATATGTTAATGCCAAGGCTTTAGCTTAGTGGACTAACAAGATCTTGTCACAGGCAGACAACCTGGTTTGGCTGTGTGGCTGGTTCCACCCTACACCAGCCAATGCCAATCCTACCACCTCATAGCCCAGCCTATAGCAGAGATCCCAATGCCCTACCTATCATCTAGGGCACCTGTGCTGACAAGGGGAGGCCACTTTACACTACTCCACTCCAGCCCTGCAGCCTAGCACAGCTCCATTCTACACCAGGCCCGGGCCAGCCTGGCCCCATCCCAGTCCATCCGCTTACAGTAGCAGTAAAACCCATTGCCCTAGCTGTCATCTTTCCCAGGCTCCTGTGCTGACGAGGGGAGGGGGCTGACCGGCTGTCTGTCACGGGGTTATTCGCAGGGTGGAGATGCTTCAGCTGATTCACTGACACCGGCTGGCTCGCAGGGTGGCTGGAAGGCTGTGAGAGTGTTGGGGGGTTTGGTGAGGAGGTATCAGGGTTAGCCCTGCCAGCTGACAGGTAGGCAAGGGGAGGGAAGAGATACTATCAGGGTTGGCCCCAGTCACACACACGTGCGCGAGTGTGCTCACACACACAAGCACAGAACAGTGTGCACACACACTTTTGGGGCATTCATTCCCAGCTGTGTTGTGCGTATACGTACTGTATGTGTGTGTATCAGAGAGAGAGAGAGAGAGAGAGTTATATGAAGGACTACACAGATGTTTATGTCAAAGTTCTGTGAAAGACAGTTTACTGAGGTCGAATGTATTATAATGTCAACACATACAAGGTCAACAGCTTACATCAGATGGCTGCAGATAAAACTTAGCCATCCATCTCCTAATGACGTAATATCATTGATATCAAAGGTACTATATCTCATACAATGAAAGTCGTCCAAGATATCTTGTTATACTGTAGTCGCCCATAAAACTTGAGTAGGCCTCACCACATTCTGACAGTGGAACACACTCACTTACTCTGTGTGTGTGTGTGTGTGTGTGTGTGTGTGTGTGTGTGTGTGTGTGTGTGTGTGTGTGTGTGTGTGTGTGTGTGTGTGTGTGTGTGTGTGTGTGTGTGTGTGTGTGTGTGTGTGTGTGTGTGTGTGTGTGTGTGTGTGTGTGTGTGTGTGTGTGTGTGTGTGCGCGTGTGTGTGTGTGGTCCCAGCGCAGTGCCACTGTTGACATTGGCCATTTGAGTCAGGTCTGCCCAGGCTCCAAGGCCAACCCGACCCTCTCATGTGGTGCTATGGGTCTTAGACAAACAGGGTCGTTTTACAAAGGCTTTGGACTGACATGGATCCACTGGCTTCTAAGTACAATGTTGGTCATTTAAAAAAAATCTTATTCAAAGCTACTTTCAGTCAATGCATGTACTATAGTCCTGAGTAACACAAAGGATGCTATTGTTGTTTTCTCATTAAGTAACGTGTCTTTTGATAGTATTTGCGTCATTTTTTGCATCTTCAAAGTAACATGCGTTCTCTTTTTCCATTCCTTTTTCCGTGAACATAAAATAAATAAGGACGAAGGACACAAAATGCATGACATTGGTGTTACAAAAAAGCTTTCCGTCAATCTCTCCAAATACCACGCCGTTCAACATTCTTTGTTTGTCCTTTTTCGCATAGCACTTCACATAATGACGCTGTCAATTATTCTGAAAGATCTTCACTCACCATCATCTTCTCAGCTTTTACCTTAGAACCCAATTATCCTCTGGAGAGTTTCTCGATCGCACATTAACTAAATGGCAATTGACATTCTCTGGGTTTGTATATTAATAGAGGCCTAATACTGGCATCCTGACACTGCAAATGAGATAGGGTTCAAACATTTAGTGCGCTGTTAATTTGACCCCGGGGCGCCTCGATGCAATCAGATCGGTGGCGAAGCACTTAGCCTATTGCTATGGATTAATGACGGCCATCTAAAACAATTTGGTTCCCAATCAGTTTAACTTTGGAGGGTAAATCTAATATGATAATTTGGCTCGTGTCGACAATAGGCAGCCTAGCGGGGAGGACTCCATCTGATACCATTACAGACACTTATTTGCGTCTTGCTGTCATGTCAGGGCACCTACCTTCATCCCCCTCCATTACTATTTCCATAATATGCCCCACTCCCCCCCTTTGCCCTGACATGACAGCAAGACGCAAATACGTGTCTGTAATGGTATCGGATGGAGTTCTGTGGAGGACGTAGGGTATTAATGTGCTCCGAAGGAAGGAAGGCAACTCCCCACGGGACTCTTATTGCATCTGTAGAAAATCAGTTACACAGTGGCGACAATAGGCTCTTAATTGATTCATTTAATTAGACGGAGACGGAGCTAGAGCAGGCGGTGGAGGCAGCGGAGGCCCTGTCAGCTCATAACGTAGAGGTTGTTCTCTCCTTCCTAGGACGATGCTCTGCGGTACTTACCATGCCCCTGTTTTGCCATGCCATCACCCTCCTCTCTTATCCTGTCATTAGATGGAAATTAAAACGGACCCACAACAACAACAACCACTTCACAAGTCAACCAGTGGAAACGTAACCCTCTTGGCTTGGGTAGACCCAACCCACCTCTTACACCCCATCCCTTGTCCTCTATACCCTAGAACTTCACCGGTGTAAATCTTCTAAGGAGACTGAGAGGTGTCTATCGGACTCCGCGAACAAGATGCGATTACAACGACTTCCAACAACTTCCTTCTCAGTGAATGGGGGGGATGCAGATGTCGGCCTGGCCCTTCAGTGAAGCAGAACTATAGCCTCAAAGGCTCCTTCCATACAATAGACCCCCTTTTCTCACTCCGCCGGAGATGTCTCTCTATAGTAGCCACCGCTAGCCTCGGTGGATGCTAAGCAGGTGGCTCACACTGACACACAGTCACAGAGACCCAGTCAGGCTGCGGCGGGACCCTTTCAAGTCCCAAGGGACTCAATGGAGCTAGATACTGTTTCTTTACTTACCTACACACACACATACACCTTGTTTTCACACTATTGGTTAGAGCCCTATAAGTAAGCATTTCACTGTAAGGTGAACCTGTTGACCTGAACCTGTTGTATTCGGTGCACGTTACAAATAAACTTTGATTTGATGAAACCCAATGACTCTCTCTCTCTCTCTCTCTCTCTCTCTCTCTCTCTCTCTCTCTCTCTCTCTCTCTCTCTCTCTCTCTCTCTCTCTCTCTCTCTCTCTCTCTCTTGCTCTCTCTCGCTCTCTGTCTTTCTCTTGCTCTCTCTCTCTCTCTTTTGTTCCGTTCCTATCTCTGCTCCTCTCTCTTTTGTATGATGATGCTGGAATTAGGATGTCTCAATCTCTCTTTTTCTCTCTCCCTTGAATATTCCATCATAAGGATATTGTACAAAAAATAGTTTACAACTTTTTACTGCAGTGGGCTAAATCAGTGTCACACAGAGTGATTCTTGGTAGTCTTAAACACATTTACTTTGAAACAAAAAGTATACACCTCACACACATGGTTATGGGCTTGTACCATGTACCATGTCAGACTTAGAGTTTAAATGTATTACATTTTTTGTTTGCATCCCATTATTACTCTTTATATACATCACAGAAGACTGAAAAATTAAATATCTGCTTTTTAACCGAGAAACATCAGATTTCCATAGTGCATTATTTTTTTTGAATCTTGTGAAATATTTATAACATTCCACCCATGAGGCCAAAGAGGGTCTTTTTTGTCATTTACTGCAGGAAACAGCTACTAAAAGTCAATAACTGTTAATAAAAAAAGAATGGGTAACACTTTACATTAAGTTGCCTCTAACTCTAGTAACAACAATGTTATTCAGGCGTTAAAACCTCTTTGGGATAGGCGGGACGCAAATGTCTCAACTGGCCAATTGCCAGGGAAAATGCAGAGCGCCAGATTCAAATAAAATACTATAAAATTCAAACTTTCATTAAATTACACGTTACACATTAAAGCTACACGCGTTGTGAATCCAGCCAACATGTCAGATTTTTAAAATGCTTTTCGCCGAAAGCATAAGAAGCTATTATCTGATGATAGCACCAGCAGTAAACAAAAACATGCATTACCTTTGACCAATAAAGATGTTTATGGGACATATTGGAGTGGCAACAAAAGAAGCTAGTCAAAGATAATGCATGTTTTATATTTTATTTCAGCGATTTGTGTAGCGCCTGCAGGGTTGAAATATGCTAAACCCAACATAATTGGTCCTTTTGTTCGATTAATTCCGTCCATATATATCCAAAATGTCCATTTATAAAGCGCGTTTGATCCAGAAAAAAACAGCTTTCAAAAAATGCAACGTCACTACAAAATATTTCAAATGTTGCCTATAAACTTTGCCAAAATATTTCAAACTACTTTTATAATACAACTTTAGGTATTTTTAAACATTAATAATCGATCAAATTGTAGACGAGTCAATCTGTATTCAATACAACAAGTAAACAAACCATGTTCAACCAGACTATGCTCTGTATTCAATACAGGAATGAAAACAAACCAGCGCTACTTTCCACGTCTTGTGCAACTAACAAAAGTGTTACCCAGTTCCTAGTTGGCCTACTTCTTCATTGCACAAAGGAATAACCTCAACCAAATTCCAAAGACTGGGGACATCCAGTGGAAGCGGTAGGAACTGGAAACAGGTTCCTAAGAAATATCCCTTTGCATTGACACAACAGGGCACAGAGAGGGGCAAATAAATTAATAATTCTGAACAGTTAGTCCTCGGGGTTTTGCTTGCTACATAAGTTATGTTATACTCACAGACATGATTCAAACTGTTTTAGAAACTTCAGAGTGTTCTCTATCCAAAGGTATGAATAATATGCATATCTTATATTCTTGGCATGAGTAGCAGGAAGTTGAATTTGGGCACGCTATTTATCCAAAAGTTAAAATTCTGCCCCCTAGCCCCAAGAGTAATGGAACATCTATATATGTAATTTCATGGTAATAAGGTTGTATTGCTATCAGTTATTACACAATTGGAACAAGCAACGTGTAATTACACATCAACTTTCTGAAGGTTATTTCATATGTATATTTACTGATGTTATTACACATATTCTTGTTCAAATCAAATTGTATTTGTCACCTGTGCCGAATACAACAGTGAAATGCTTACTTACGAGCCCCTAACCACAATGCAGTTTAAGAAAGCATTTACTAAAATAAATAATAAGTAAAAAATGTAAAAATAACAAATAATTAAAAGGCAACAATAAAATAACAGTAACAAGGCTATATACAGGGGTTACCGGTACAGAGTCAATGTGCAGGGGCACAGTTTAGTCTAGTCAAGGTAATTCAGGTAATATGTACAGGTAGGTAGATGTAACGTGGCTATGAACAATAATTGCGTCGAAGGAGATGGCCGACGTTTTCCAATCGCTTAACCAATTGTGCTATTGTGTATGTTTTTTCAACTTATTTTGTACATATTTTTTCTGCCACCGTGTATCATGTATGAAAAGAGCTTCTTGATATCAGGGCAGTGTCACGACTAGTCAAGGTGGGTGGAATCAGGCGCAGAGAGCAAATGATGAATAAAGGTTTATTCTCCGGTGAACAACAATAAACACGGACAACCCAAAATACAAACAGGGTGAAAAATATCCAAAACAGGAATTTACAGACAAACCGGAGAAATAAAACACAAAAACACCGACAGCCGAAACGAAATGTCAAAAACAAACAATCCCGCACAAAACAAAGGCGGGACAACCTACATTAAATACAGATACTAATTAACTAACACACAGGTGAAAACAATCAGACAAAACCAACAGATAACCGAAAAGGGATCGGTAGTGGCTAATAGGACGGTGACGACGACCGCCGAGCACAGCCCGAACGGACAGGAGAGCCAACCTCGGCGGAAATCGTGACAGGCAGCGATTACTCACCCCGTACTGGAGGAATTCTTGTTCTTCAACAAGTTGGATGGGAAGGATTTACAAGGCCCTCATCCCCGTCATTCGCAGGAGCTAACGTGGACGCCGGGCCGGGTGCCTTGTAAGGATCCGTCGCCGAGATGGTAATCTACCTTTACTATCGGTGCTATTAGCCAACTTACAATCAATCGATAATAAAATAGATGAACTACGAGCATGTGTATCCTACCAACGGGACATTAGAAATGGTAATATCTTATGTTTCACTGAGTCGTGGCTGAACGACGACATGATTGACAGGTTTGAAGCTTTTTAGGCAGGATAGAACAGCGGCCTCTGGTAAGACAAGGGACGGCGACCTATGGATATTTGTAAACAACAGCTAGTGCAGGAAATCTAAGAAAGGCTTGAGGTAGAGTATCTCATGATAAGCTGTAGATCACACTTTTTACCAAGAGATTGCATCTATATTTTTCGTAGCTGTCTACATACCACCGCAGACCAATGCTGGCACTAAGACCGCACTCAATGAGCTGTATACGGCCATAAGTAAACAGGAAAATGCTCATTCACAGGCAGCACTCATAGTGGCTGGAACCTTTAATGTAGGGAAACTCAAATCAGTTTTACCTACTTTCTATCAGCATGTTAAATGTGCAACCAGAGGGCAAAAACTCTGGACCACCTTTACTCCACACATAGAAACGCGTACAAAATTCTCCCTCGCCCTCCCTTTGGCAAATCTAACCATAATTCTGTCCTCCTGATTTGTTCTTACAAGCAACAACTAAAGCAGGAAGCACCAGTGACTCGCTCAAGAAGAAAGTGGTCAGATGAAGCAAATGCTAAGCTACAGATCTGTTTTGCTAGCACAGACTGGAATATGTTTCAGGATTCTTCTGATGGCATTGAGGACCACACCACATCAGTCACTGGCTTCAGCAATAAGTGCATTGATGATGTCGCCTCCACAGTGACCGTACATACCTCAACCAGAAGCCATGGATTACAGGCAACATCCGCACTGAGCTAAAGGGTAGAGCCGCTGCTATCAAGGAGCGGGACTCTAACCCAGAATCCACGTCCCGAGCCGGAACCGCCACCATGGACAGACGCCCACCCGGACCCTCCCTATGGTTTTGAGGTGCGTCCGGGAGTCCGCACCTTAGGGGGGGGGGGGTTCTGTCACGCCTTGGTCATTGTATTTTGTGTTTTCGTTATATATTTGGTCAGGCCAGGGTGTGACATGGGTTTATGTTATTGTATTTTCGTATTGGGGTTTGTAGTATTTGGGATCGCAGCTGATTAGGGGTGTTGTATAGGCTTGGCTGCCTGAGGCGGTTCTCAATCAGAGTCAGGTGATTCTCGTTGTCTCTGATTGGGAACCGTATTTAGGTAGCCTGGTTTGGCTTTGTATTTCGTGGGGGATTGTTCCTGTCTCTGTGTAGTTCCACCAGATAGGCTATAATTAGGTTTCACGTTCCGTTTGTTGTTTTGTATTTTATATCGTTATTTCATGTGTCACTTTTTCTATTAAAGTCATGAGTAACCACTACGCTGCATTTCGGTCCGACTCTCTTTCCACAAACGAAGAACGCCGTTACAGATCTAGTAAAAAATAAAGTTAGCGAGGGTATATACAAGGGGTACCGGTACCGAGTCAATGTGTGGGGGTATTACCATGTTAATAAAAATCTATTGTTACAATTGTGTAATAACTGATAGTGCTATAACTTTATTACCATGTAATTACATATAAACACAGTTTTTACTACCGTGGCGTAGTTACATAGTAGGTGGGGCAACTTAATGTAAAGTGTTGCCAATAAATGTTTAATTATTAATTGGCTTATCATTTTTAATAGGATTTTCTAAATCATTGGTGATGGGGGTTATGGATTTGGATTTGTGTGTGCACGCGCGTGCGTGTGCCTGCGCACGTGTTTGTGTGTGTGTGTGTATGTGCATGCTTGTGTGTGTTTGTCTCTGTGTGTTTTTGTGCAGGTGAGTATTATACTGCTTGGGTATGTGTATCGGCATGTGTATTGCCACAAAAACGCCCTGGCTCTCGTGGATGTGCAGATTTAAATATGCGAGGGCCCTGCCACCCACCGTGTGTTTGGCAGTTTCTCTCCAAGGAATAGGAATCATTTCCAGGAGCCTTCCAACTCTTCCCCGTCTGCATGGCATTACCGTGGTATTCCCAGGCCCAGGAGCGAGCTGCTGTAGACCAAATGAGGAACGGTCACCCGGCACTGCCACCCAGGCCTCATAGAATTCATGTTTAATGGATAAATTAATACCTAATGAGGGAGGAAGCTGTCATTAAATGCCCATCTGCGTTCAACATCACTGAGGGAAATGTTGGACAATGTTGAATGCTGCTTGTTCATCTTGTGTTTTAATGTTAATGTTGTATTTTTTAATTGTGTTTAATTGTGCTAACAACACAGGATTTGAAATGTTGTCCTAATGAACTAAGTGCTTGTACTAAGTACAGTGTATATGTGTTTTTGTTACCTGCGAAAAGTCGTTTTTTTACAGACGACCCTTCAATAACCCTTCAATAATACGTTTCAATAATGTTCAGTGTCTTTTACATTTGATTGAAATGAATATCACACCGTGATCTGTTTCACCTGTCTTGTGCTTGTCTCCACCCCGCACCAGGTGTCTCCTATCTTCCCCATTATCCCCAGTGTATTTATACTTGCATTTTATGTCTGTCTGTTGCCAGTTTGTCTTGTTTTGTCAGGTCTTACCAGGGTGTTTCCCGTTTCTCCAGTTCTTGTTATCCCGGTTCTAACCTTTCTGCTGACCCTGAGCCTGCCTGCCATTCTGTCCCTTTTTGACTCTGCCTTGGATTATAGACCTCGGCCTGCCCCGTTGTTATAATACATATTCTGAGAACCGAACCATCCGCCTCCTGTGTCTGCGTCTGGGTTATATCATGAGTCGTGAAAATTAAAGCTTTTTTAAAAATGGAATATTAGTTACAGTTACAAGATATCAATGGAGAAAGTTTGATATGGCTTTGTCCAAATAGTATTGATTTCTCCTCTGTGAGTCCGTGGTAGAATGCCTTTTTAATTTTTTCAGTTGTAATTGATTTGAAGCTCGTGGAAAAAAACTGAAGTTCATCCTTATTTAGCCTAATGAACACATTTAACACTTGCTGATGTTCATAAGGCAAAATCTAATGGAATCCATCTCGCATATCAGTGGTTTAGCTATTGGCTGTGGCCCAGCAGTTGCTCTTAGATGAAAGAGCTCAAAACTCAGGCATTTCCGTTCATTCTACTCCAACACACACACACACACACGCTCACACACACACACACACACACACACACACACACACACACACACACACACACACACACACACACACACACACACACACACACACACACACACACACACACACACACACACACACACACATGGTCAATATTAAGGAATACCCACCTCCAAGATTTAAAGATCTAATTGTACTAAAGGGTTCTTTGCTCAGAGAGAAGTGAGAACATATTGAAAAGACTGAATTGTCTAACGTTTCCCATTTATAAACACTCTACAGCCATCTTGTATTTCAGCATCAATCCTTGTCCTTGAGAACATTGTGATTTCACTGGATCCTGCTGCATTAATATTGATTGATTGATTGATTGATTGATTGATTGATTGATTGATTGATTGATTGGAGCGATTAGTTGCCCTGAACCAGTGGGAGGTATATTATATTCCTGCGAAGACAAAACACATTGAAAGGTAAGAGAGATGTTATCCCAAAGTGTGCATCTATCCAGGGAAAGGTTATAGTTTAGAGAGGATTATTTGAATGGGATTTTAATACCATCAAATGCTCTTATCTCTCATGTTTTAATCCTGGAGCTAAACTACAGGGGAGGTTTCACTGATAACCTGCGAAGTAATTTCAACTTACTCAGCTAAAAATCATATTCCTAAAAATAAAGCAGACTATTTTTGATGTGTTTCCATGTGGATTTATTTTGTTTGGTTGAATAGTGCATCATTGAAACGTTTCATCTGACCAGAATGCTAATGCATGAAACAGGGTTATCGGTCAGAATCTCTCTCTTCCTCTCTCTCTTTCGCTCTCTCTCTCTCTCCCACTTTATCTTTCCTTCTGTTTGTAGTAGGAAGTAGTATTCTGCTGTGTGGCTGTGGAAGGCAGAATTTCCTGTCTCTAGCGTGGCCAACATACAGTTCCGCACTGGCCACTATTGACCCCCTCTCTGTGCACAGGCATTGGATCAAAGGGCGATTGGGAATCCCTCCACGGCCACTAAGGACATCACATTGCCTCCAGGTTACAGGAAAGTAGGCTTCATCTCTGGCCACTACATTATTTCCTCTCTGAAGCAGACATCTGATTGGTCAATGGGCTGACTTGTCATTGGTCAACAGTCAATTCCACTTCCTAATAACCTGTTGGTTGTTTTTAGAAGGGTGAATGATTGATGTAATGGATTTGTATTCATTTTCTTTAATATCCAGGGACATTGAGAATAGACACATTAGGAGTCAAAGACTGTTCTGGAATAAAATAGGGACTCAGAGATAATGTTGACTCATGAGGGGGGCCTCAGAATTAGCAAGAGCCCAGCAGGCCTCCCCACACACTCACTGTAGCACCTAGTGGCCGGTTTCCAAGTCATCTCCCAACCACCATCCTCAGACATGGATGTTCGTAGAATCCTGACTTGTTTCATGGGAGACCTGCCTCTATAGCTCACCGTGACTGATTTATATCACAGAGGGCAGCACAGTTCTGTACGCACGCACGCACGCACGCACACACACACACACACACACACACACACACACACACACACACACACACACACACACACACACACACACACTGTGCCATTTAAGACAAGGGAGGAAGATACTTTTCTTCATGAACATAGCCTTATTTCTATCACATCATATTGGATGACTGTCATTCATATTCCATTCACCCAACTCAATGTAACTTCGGAAGGTTTAGGCTACTACATGCAACTCAAATTTTCCTAGTACCCTTCATGAGGTTGCTATATCTTAGACCATGAATGAAAGTTCACAAAGTAGTGCACAGGTCGAGAGAGAATTTCAGTTCATATAAGGAAATCAGTCAATTTAAATAAATAAATTGGGCCCTAATCGACATGACTGGGCAGGGTCGCATGGGAGGGCACAGGCCCACCCACTTGGGAGCCATGCCAAATTTGGACAAAACACGATTTCGCAGGTGCTATTTTTCAGAATGGGGCACACAGACTTGCCTGAAACTGGCTGAAAGTTTCCATTTAGAAGAGTGGAGAAACACATCTTCCCCCAGAACTTCATCGAGTATCTAACTAAATTATGATTTTAGTTCTGGGTGTCCGAGAATACTTGCTAACATGCCTAAACCTGTCATACTTGCTCGTAAAATACCTGCTGTTTTCCGATTGAGAGAATAGTTTGTTACGTTAGTCAGGCTGTGGGAATTTGGCCAATTTGAACATTTGGCACTGTTGAATGGTGGTTGAGGTTCTGTGGACCTTAGTGGACCGTGAAAGACAACCACAGTCTATCAACCAGCAGCTTTCTCACTCACAGTATGAGACAGCAATTGGATATTTTTCTACAAATCAATGCCTAATCTATATCTGCTGCCTGTGTCTGCATCATAAGCATATCGACCAGATCACATTGTCTGACAAATCGTTATGATTAAACAACTGAATATGGTACAGATCAAATGATTCGGAATCTGAGTCATAATATACTATGCTACAGCTATTTTTCCAGACAAGTGTGGTCTATCAATATCAATGCATCGAGTTTACCTTGCATTATTAGATTTATTTGTCAGGGACAATTCATATTGCTGTAATCTGTCTGTAAAGGCGCCAGATTTAGCTCATGTGAGATATGGCTGCAAGTAGTCCCTCAGCAGGTTGTTAAAACCATTTTAAGATAATTTAATATGGTCATGAAGTAGACACTTTTATCTAAAGTGACCTAAAAACCTGTCAGTAACACACATTCAATACATGTGGTCCACGTGGGAATTGAACTCATAGACCTGATGTTGCCAGCATCATGCTCAGTCTAACCCACTAATCCTTTGGAACCAATTTGAATCAATGACAGCATGCAAAGGAGCATGGAAAATGGAACAGGGTATTTTACATAGCATTACAATTGAAGTGCCGCAGTACATTTAAAGCCAGATGAACACCCTGATATGGCTACATCCCAAATACAATCCTATTGGCAGCAGAGACACAAATATGTGTTTATGTGTCAAGCATGCAATGCTACATCTATTACTTCCCCCCCCCAAGTATACCTACTCTGTAGCCAATAAGGCTCTAGTTGAATCTTAGAGAAATGTAAGGGATTCTTTTTTATTGCACAAGGGGTCACGTTGTGAGCTCAATAAGCTGAGCATGTAGCCACAGACCCATAGGGCATCGATTTATTTGTAATGGAAGATGTCACACGTTTCAGTTTGTACATTTCAGGAAGAGCTCGATAGGGTAAATGCGTTTTGACTTTTAACAAGAGCCAGTTAGCTATTTCTGTGTTTAATTATTATTACTTTCGCCTTGTTTTTCTAGTCACTGAGGCATGTGCATATACTGTCGGGTCACGAGACCACATATTGAGTGTCTCGGTGTCGGATACATTTGTACTCGGTCTTGATTCGGTTGCAAGCAGTGAGGACTCTGATTTCCTCCTGAGACCAGCTGAGACCAGCGGAGTATAAAACTCATAATTATCAGCTTCCATTCAGTCACCGCATACAACTGCTTTGCCAGGCCAAATATATACACTCATTTCTTGAAAGATAAATATCTTAACAGCCTTATCTATAATAGACATGTTTGCGCAGTGGTGAACCTATACCCGTACGAAAAAAGATTGCAGTCAGAGTGCAGTATAACTGCAGAACACTGTAGTATAACTGTAGTTAGAATGCAGTATAACTGCAGAACACTGTAGTATAACTGTAGTTAGAATGCAGTATAACTGCAGAACACTGTAGTATAACTGTAGTTAGAATGCAGTTAGGATCCCCACTTTATTTTAAGAATGTGAAATGTCAGAATACTAGTAGAGAGAATGATTTATTTCAGCTTTTATTTCTTTCATCACATTCCCAGTTGGTCAGAAGTTTACATGCACTCAATTAGTATTTGGTAGCATTGCCTTTAAATTGTTTAATTTGGGTCAAACATTTTGGGTAGCCTTCCAGAAATATAAGTGTTTGGCTATAATGATCATCATTATGTTTGGAGGAAAAAGGGGGAGGCTTGCAAGCCAAAGAACACCATCCCAACCGTGAAGCACGGGGTTGGCAGCATCATGTTGTGTGGATGTTTTGCTGCACAAGGGTGCACTTCACAAAATGCTGCACTTCACAAAATAGATGGCATCATGAGGGAAGAAAATGATGTATCCACATATATACATATATTGAAGCAACATCTCAAGACATCAGTCAGAAAGTTAAAGCTTGCTCGCAAATGGGTCTTCCAAATGGACAATGACCCCAAGCATACTTCCAAAGTTGTGGCAAAATGGCCAAAATTGGCCATCACAAAGCCCTGATCTCAATCCTATTGAAAATTTGAGGGCAGAACTGAAAAAGTGTGTGCGAGCAACTTATTGTGGGAAGCTTGTGGAAGGCTACACAAAACCTTTGACCCAAGTTAAACCATTTAAAGGCAATGCTACCAAATACGAATTGAATGTATGTAAACTTCTGACCCACTGGGAATGTGATGAAAGAAATAAAAGCTGAAATAAATCATTCTCTCTACTATTATTCTGACATTTCACATTCTTAAAATATAGTGGTGATCCTAACTGACCCAAGACAGGCAATTTTTACTAGGATTAAATGTCAGGAATTGTGAAAAACTGAGTTTATATGTATTAGGCTAAGGTGTATGTAAACGTCCGACTTCAACTGTAGCTAGATTTATCTCCCCAGCAAAGAAACAAAGAACAATCCTGATTGCATATTTTTTCCTCTTTTCCCCTTTATTTTCTAACAAAAAATGATTAAATCAGAACATCATTAAAAATAATAATAATATAATAATAAAATAAAATAAACATTTCATAAATTCTTAGCCCTTCTCTAAAAGTGTAGAACACCCATTGTTCCCCACTTTGTTTGGGTTAGTAATCATTTGTAGAATGGCTCTATTTTCCCTCAGCATGCATTTTTTCACTATTCAGAATGTTTAAAGAACCCATATTTTGTTCTTAAATATGACCTCAGAAATACTGGACATGTTGGTGGTTATTATGATGCTGATTTGACAAAATTACAATCATGGTAATTTTTCTGGTCTCGGTCTCGACTCGGTTTGCCCCCCCCACCCCCACCCCCGGTCTTGGTCTTGAATCGGTGATTAGGTGGTCTTTAACACAACACCGACATACTTACTGTCAATCGACATGATTTACTACTTCAACCTCTATTGTACTACTGCTCCCAAACTAAAGATACAATTAGCGTAACTTGCTTGTGTAGTGACATCATCACCTGCTGATTGATTGATTGCCCTATTGGTCCATTCATAACCCGTGAGGGCATTGTGAGGTTGCGACCTTGAGAGGATAGAGGAAATGGCGACTATAAGCAGGGGGTCATCCTTGTGGAGATTCCACAGTAGAATCCCCATTGAGTCACCTGCAACAACCCCACTGCCCACTCAACTGGTCACTCTATCCCACCTATAATAAACACCGTTTTAACCATTATTTCACACATCATTGAAAACTAGTTTTATTTTACAAAAGCAACCTGGTTGGTGAGAAGGTGAACTGTTAAAAGAAAAGGTGACAATGCAATTAAAAAACTGTACAAGATTTGGAAATGATCAGACAACATGGCCACCTCTACATCCCCCGCCTCCTTCCCTCTCCCTTACACCCTCCAACTCGCTGGACAACAGAGGCATGCCCAGGAGGACAATAAAGCCTTGTCAGTTTCCAGGCAAAAATAGAGACAAAGTGAAGAGGAAATAATTAGTTCGCAACAGGACACACGGCTCGCCGAGGATAACCCAGCCTTCAAACGATAGGCCTTGGTGTGGCCGAAGTGAGTATCGGAATAGTTTAGAGGTGGGCGCACTTCAAAAGGCCTCCGCAGAGGCAGCTTTTTTGTAAATTGAGTCGTTTTTTCCTGCTATTCTTGTTGGCTTGAGTTTTGAGTTGCTATAAGTAGCCTGCATCCTGTCCCCTCTGTGGTCTCAGGTGAATAGGTTTTGTTTTTGTAGCTGGGGCCAAAGCTTAAATGGTTCACTATGAGCTTCCAGATGCTTCTGTTTGGCAGGTCTGATTGGCATCTTAGCAACGAGCTAGTCTATCACTCCACCGAAGTGGACAGGATATAGGGCTCTCTTTCTGCCTTTTTGTTGGAGGCTCACCTAGGAAAACATTGTAGTGTGGAATCGAAATACGCAAGGCATGATATCCATGATATTTTGTATATTATATTTGTATATATAGGATGTTCTATTACATTGAGAATCTCACAGTGGGTCGGCAGTGATATAAATATATCCTTCTATCCTAAGTATAACAATCAACAATCAGAGTTTGAGGGTATTAAAAATATAAACATTTATTTTAGCCAATAAAGTATGTGAAGACATAGGCAGCTGTTGGCTGCCATGTGTCGGTACAAAGTATGGTTGGGATATTATGATTTTATGAATTTTATGTATTTTTGCGCTCCGTCACCTATAAAAATAGCACTGCACCAGTGGTCCTGCCAGACCCTGGCGTTTTTTCTGCACAACATCGGATCACATCGGACTGATCTAAATTTCTAGTTGGGTCTTGGGTTCAGGGGCTTTCCGATGATTGAAATAAAAGGATGTTAAATGAAAGTGCTAGGGAACAAAAAACATGGCCACGTTGGAGACAGACTTAAGTGTGGGCCAGCAGGCGTCAAGCAAGGTGAGGCTTGACACCTGATTTCAATGCACCAGTAAATGTCACAGTATCCCCCTCACTCCAAGATAAACACAGGTTACCGGTGCCCTCAATCTGCTACTTAAGACCCTATAGCTGCCTGCCTTTGCCGTCTGTCTCCTCACCTGTTCCTATCCCTCTCCCCTAGATTTTGTGTTGTTTCTATCTTATTGAAAACGCCCTCCATATTTATCAGTGGCGGTCTGGCGGTCTGGTCTGGTGGTTTGGACCTGGCCCTCCCACTCCAGTCAAAGGGACACATGGCCTACTGTTAGGCCGCCGCGCCTAATTGCCGTGGGGTTACCCAACAAGGGTGAGCAGGGGTTGTTGAAAGGGGCCACTTAGTTCAGTAAATTACCTTTTGTGGTACTGTAATTACCTGCTTCTTAGGGGGCAGTTTGTGTGGTCACCTGTCGGAGGCCGGAACCAGAGCCAGAATGCACCTTTTCACTGCATCTCCTCCTCCTATTGGACCCACCTGCGTCATTTTTGTAAAAGCCAACCAGACCACCCCAAGCCTCCTCTCCTCTCCCTTTCCCCTCCTCCTTCTCCTAATTTTTCCTCTTCTCCCCCATTCCCTTCCTCTTAATGACTTTCAACTTTGTCTGCCTTTCCTCCCGTGAACCACAGGTCATCCTCCCCATTAATTGTGGTGGGTCCGGTGATTAGGGGCATTGAGGGAAAGTGGCGGAGTTTGCACCTTGTTTGGCGGGGACGTGTGAGAGAAGAGACACTGGACTGTTTACGCAGCAGAAGGAGTAGGCCAGAAAGAAAAAAAGTCCCTGTCATTGTTACTGCTTGACCACTTGACCTCTGCTATCTAAAATGAATTTGACAGTGTTTGCGTAGCAGTAGTAGTAGACATAAGTGAAGTAACATATGTCAGTCCCTCTCGCTGTTAACCCTTGACCTCTGCTCGCTAAAATGAATGGCGTATTTCGAGACTATGTCCAGGGTTTACAAAGCAGTAGTAGTAGGCCTGAGGCAGGGATTAATTTCAAGGTGCTCTACAGCGCTGCACGTTGGACTTTAGACAAGGCGTCTTTTGAAGGAATTTTCCTCGACGTTTGATAAGTGCCTTGCAATGAATCCCAGGCCTAAGTACTGTTGTCTGTCAGCTGTTTTGTGTCCATGACATTATTATGACCATTGATCTCTTCTCTTTAAAATGAATGACATATTTCAGGTCAGACTATTTCCAGTGACTGTAAGACCAGGAGACTTGGCATTACCTTTGACCTATTTAAACATTGGCTGGAGTTTTAGTGTTATCTATTGCCCGGGAAGGAGAGATGTGATACACAATTGTATCCTACGTGTAACCCAGGAGCAGGCTAACAATTCATACATCCATAAAGACACACGCACATCAACCTCGTTGTTTATGTCTAGTCTGTAAAGCGAAGCAAAGCAGTGCCCCCGGACTGAGGTAAAAGGTAAGGAGCAACCGTTCCCTTGCACCCTAATTGTACAGGTGCCAGTGTGGACAATGAGGGTGGAGGGAAGGAGAGATGGGAGGGGGGTTATGGCGAGGCAGCTTTCCATTATGAGATAGTGTGTATTACAGTAATCTAGTAGGCCTCCCGCGCAATGCGACGCCGTGTGCCAGTCTCCCGGGTGGGCAATCTTCGAGACAGTGGGGAGGCGTCAGCTTATATCTGGGCACATTTGGCATGGCCTAGATGGCTGTTACAAGAACTAGGAAGTGGAACAGAAGTCATAAAATACATTTTGAGATTTTTGTAGGGAAAGTTTTTGTAAACGGTAAAGGTGGTTGAGGTGGAGGTGTCAGATGGGATTGCGGTGGGGTTGAGGGGCTTGTGACGAATTTTAAAAACTGGTTGGTGGGTTACCACCTAGCTCTAATCTCCTGGTACAGCATGTTGTGATTATATACACGTGCCTGTGAGGATGGAAGTTTGTGTATTTATACAATATTGTGGTCGTGTTTAACTTATTACCATAATGCAAATTCAGTCTTTGTAGGAGATCTGCCCAGAGCTTCAATTCAATTTAACTGTATTGTCCCTGGAGGGCAATTTGTTGCAATCCATTACACACATCAAAAGTCCATAACCCTATGATTCAGTTATACAGAAACAAACTATACATGAAGTAGCATGAACTCATATTTAGCATGTGAAGTCCTTTCGGACTTGCCAAGCCTTGATCCACTCTTTTTAGAATTGGTCACTGTGGAAACATCAGCTGGAAGGGCAGTCTGTACTCTGACACCCATCATACTTCTCAGTGTGTCCCCCCCCCCTCCCTCTCTCTCTCCCACGCCATCCAGCCAACCCCTTCTCCCTCTCTTCTCCTGTCTTCTCTTCTCCTACCCCATCTCCCCTTTGTCTTCATCCCTTTTTCATTCTAATGAGAATTGTCTGATCATATTTCACTGTCCAGATGCCAAGGATGAGAGGACGAGAGAGAGAGACAGAGTGAGGGAGAGTCTTCGCCCTTCACCCCCCCCCAGGGTCCTGTTAAGAAGACCCTCTCATCTGGCCTTTTGTTTGTCTGGGACTGTGTCCTGACATGTCTACCTCAGCACAGCTTGGTCACCAAATACCCACCACCCAAACACCAGAACCAGCATTACGCCACACCAAGGCCCACAGATCAACTGCTAAACCTGAGGGAGGAGAGTGGTGGGGCTGGACAGGGTCAGGGTTGGGAAGGAGGGAGGGTGAGGTCTTAGACACAGTGGTTGCGTCCCAAACGGCCATGGTTAAAAGTAGTGCATTATACGGGGCATAGGGTGACATATGTGATGCAGAGTGTTTACTGGGTCTCTGACTCCTGTCATGGATGACTCTGGGGACGAAGGCCTCCAGCCGACGGACTGTCAGCTGAGTCTTGAAGAACACTTGTTGGACTCCTGCTGATCCTCTCAGGGATCTGGAACTGGCCTCTCGGTTCTGGAACCAGGCTCAAAGTTCTGGAAGCCAGTCAAAGTTCCGTCAGTGAGCTTAGCGCACTATGACGCTGGCAGCAGACTGGCACTATGTTGGCACAAAGCTGGCACCAGGGCAGGGTTCTCTGCTGGCTAGAGAAAGAAAAGGTTGGCGTCCCACAGGACATGTGTGTGATGCCTGTTGATGTGTCTGCAGGCGTATTGGCGCAGGGCTGGAACAGTGCTGTGTGTGGGGGCCCAAGATTATACACACAGGCAAGTGCACACACACACAGGGGCACGCAAGCACACACACACACTAATGGACATACACACAGGCACAGGCACACAAGTGCAGAGAGGGAGGCACACATACACAAGCACATAGACACAGACACACAGACACACAGACACACAGACACACACAGACACACACACACAGACACACACACATACACAAGCACATAGACACACACACACTGGCATAAACAGAATAATTTCTGTCTCATTTAGTCTTTTCTGGGAAGACATTTCCCGTCTACCTATCAACTGAAACTCACTGGAATGCTGTCAGAATCAGTTACACAATAGTTTATGTCGGTAGAGAAGTACATTGATAAATACAGCTGCGAGCGGCAATTCATGGGTTCGCAGGATGACAGGAAGGACACAATATCAGTTGAAAAAAACGCAAGCAATCTATCACGTAGGATCTATCTTCCTTTATGTACAATCAGTGAAAGTGTATTTCTCAATACTTCATTTTCCAGAATAAAAGATCCACTTATCACAATGTTCAGACCACATAATAGGGCAACAACATGTGATTATACAGATATGCTAATAATTACTATTTCACATTGTTTGTCCGCATAATTTAAATCGAACATTCATTTCATTGAGACAAAGTCCACTTGATCAATAGTTATTTCTCTAGTATGCTATGCTGCCACTGGTGCCAATGAAATCAATAGTGCCACCAACTGGCCTGTTGCAGCCATCTAAGTTTACAGTGAATTTATATTCACACAGCTGCTGTAGCCGACTTTGAATATGGCAACTTATTTATTCATTGAGGGATGGCAGGTAGTCTAGCAGTTCGAGCATTGGGCCATTAACCAAAAGGTCGCCAGTTTGAATCCCTGAGCCGACAAGTTTAAAAATATGTCAATGTGCCCTTCAGCAAAGCGCTGAACCCTAATCGCTCCAGGGATGTTGTTGGTAATGGTTACCCCTGGCCGTGACCCCACTCTCAGAGGGTGTCCCAGGGGGAGTTGGGATATGCACATTTCCAATTCACACACTTGTTTAAGACACACTTGTACATGTGTTTATTTTATTTTTCTTTGACCTTTATTTAACTAGGCAAGTCAGTTAAGAACAAATTCTTATTTTCAATGACGGCCTGGGAACAGTGGGTTCACTGCCTGTTCAGGGGCAGAACGACAGATTTGTACCTTGTCAGCTCGGGGGTTTGAACTTGCAACCTTTCGGTTACTAGTCCATCGCTCTAACCATTAGGCTACCCTGTGACATTGTGCAAATATAATAGCCACCCATTTTTGTATTATTATTTAATGAATTGAGTCTAAATACAAGATCTGGAGTGAATCTGAAGATGAGAAGATGATTGCAGATGATTTTGAGAATTATTATTATTATGTATTTATTAACCTTTATCTAACTAGGAAAGTCAGTTAATAACAAATTCTTATTGACAATGACAGCCTACCCCAGCCAAACCCTGACCCGGACGACGCTGGGCCAATTGTGTGCCGCCCTATGGGACTCCCAATCACGGCCGGTTGTGATACAGCCTGGAATTGAACGAGGGTCTGTAGTGACACCTCTAGCACTGAGATGCAGCGCCTTAGACCGCTGAACCAGGGTCTGTAGTGACACCTCTAGCACTGAGATGCAGCCTTAGACCGCTGAACCAGGGTCTGTAGTGACACCTCTAGCACTGAGATGCAGCCTTAGACCGCTGAACCAGGGTCTGTAGTGACACCTCTAGCACTGAGATGCAGCCTTAGACCGCTGAACCAGGGTCTGTAGTGACACCTCTAGCACTGAGATGCAGCCTTAGACCGCTGAACCAGGGTCTGTAGTGACACCTCTAGCACTGAGATGCAGCCTTAGACCGCTGAACCAGGGTCTGTAGTGACACCTCTAGCACTGAGATGCAGCCTTAGACCGCTGAACCAGGGTCTGTAGTGACACCTCTAGCACTGAAATGCAGCCTTAGACCGCTGAACCAGGGTCTGTAGTGACACCTCTAGCACTGAGATGCAGCGCCTTAGACCGCTGAACCAGGGTCTGTAGTGACACCTCTATGAGATGCAGCGCCTTAGACCGCTGAACCAGGGTCTGTAGTGACACACTCTAGCACTGAGATGCACTGAGAGCAGCCTTAGACCGCTGAACCAGGGTCTGTAGTGACACCTCTAGCACTGAGATGCAGCCTTAGACCGCTGAACCAGGGTCTGTAGTGACACCTCTAGCACTGAGATGCAGCCTTAGACCGCTGAACCAGGGTCTGTAGTGACACCTCTAGCACTGAGATGCAGCCTTAGACCGCTGAACCAGGGTCTGTAGTGACACATCTAGCACTGAGATGCAGCCTTAGACCGCTGAACCAGGGTCTGTAGTGACACCTCTAGCACTGAGATGCAGCCTTAGACCGCTGAACCAGGGTCTGTAGTGACACCTCTAGCACTGAGATGCAGCCTTAGACCGCTGAACCAGGGTCTGTAGTGACACCTCTAGCACTGAGATGCAGCCTTAGACCGCTGAACCAGGGTCTGTAGTGACACCTCTAGCACTGAGATGCAGCTGAGATGCAGCAGGGTCTTAGACCGCTGAACCAGGGTCTGTAGTGACACCTCTAGCACTGAGATGCAGCCTTAGACCGCTGAACCAGGGTCTGTAGTGACACCTCTAGCACTGAGATGCAGCCTTAGACCGCTGAACCAGGGTCTGTAGTGACACCTCTAGCACTGAGATGCAGCCTTAGACCGCTGAACCAGGGTCTGTAGTGACACCTCTAGCACTGAGATGCAGCCTTAGACCGCTGAACCAGGGTCTGTAGTGACACCTCTAGCACTGAGATGCAGCGCCTTAGACCGCTGAACCAGGGTCTGTAGTGACACCTCTAGCACTGAGATGCAGCGCCTTAGACCGCTGAACCAGGGTCTGTAGTGACACCTCTAGCACTGAGATGCAGCGCCTTAGACCGCTGAACCAGGGTCTGTAGTGACACCTCTAGCACTGAGATGCAGCCTTAGACCGCTGAACCAGGGTCTGTAGTGACACCTCTAGCACTGAGATGCAGCCTTAGACCGCTGAACCAGGGTCTGTAGTGACACCTCTAGCACTGAGATGCAGCCTTAGACCGCTGAACCAGGGTCTGTAGTGACACCTCTAGCACTGAGATGCAGCCTTAGACCGCTGAACCAGGGTCTGTAGTGACACCTCTAGCACTGAGATGCAGCGCCTCAGACCGCTGAACCAGGGTCTGTAGTGACACCTCTAGCACTGAGATGCAGCGCCTCAGACCGCTGAACCAGGGTCTGTAGTGACACCTCTAGCACTGAGATGCAGCCTCAGACCGCTGAACCAGGGTCTGTAGTGACACCTCTAGCACTGAGATGCAGCCTCAGACCGCTGAACCAGGGTCTGTAGTGACACCTCTAGCACTGAGATGTCTCAGACCGCTGCGGCCCTCGGGAGCCTGAGTGAATAAGCGTTAAATATGCAAAACAAAATGTGTTGTTACAATTTCTTTGTTATTTGAGATATCAATACCAAATTCAATGTGGTTCATCTTAGGAACGTCCATGATAGCAATGCCACGTTTCAAGTTGATAGGTCACTGTGGAGTGGAGTTACATGAACACTGGCAGCTTCATTAAATAGTACCCGCAAAACACCAGTCTCAACATCAACAGTGAAGAGGCGACTCCGGGATGCTGGCCTTCTAGGCAGAGTTGCAAAGAAAAAGCCTTATCTCAGACTGGCCAATAAAAGAAAAGATTAAGATGGGCAAAAGAACACAAACACTGGGCAGAGGAACTCTCACCCCTCAAACTTACTTCACAGCGACCACATCTCAACTGCAGGTCCGGTCAATAGGCACCACTGCTTGCTTAGCGAGTACCACTTCCTCCCGCTCACACTCAGGTTTGAACCCAGGACCATTGTTTTGCTAGCACGTGACCACCCTCCCAAAGGGTCTTACCAGTAGCCGGCGCTTAACAATTTGGCAGCGCAGGTGGTGACACTTCAGGCTGAGGAGTACGTTTCACGCATCTCCATGTGCTCCACTTGCCTATGCCTACCCCTCTGTGCACCTTCCCCGAATACACCCGCCGTTCCACAAATATTCACCTGTTCAACACACACACACAGAACCAGTGCAACCCTGAAGAGCGGATGACAGGGCAGACCAGATGACCGTGGATCCTTCCGTTTGTGTGGACGTGTGTCTGCGTGTGTGAATTGGTGCATGTGTAATTGTGTGTGTGTATATGAGTGATTCGACAGAAGTGCTGTAAAATTACTGTCCCACCCCTAAAAAAGTATTTTAAAAAATGGTTAATTCATTCTCCAAACTTAGGACGTTGACATCATGATATGCTCTAATTCAATCTAAGGCAATATTTTGTAATTAATATAGTGCCAAGGCATTGTTTTTACACCTATTTCTTTTGAGTGGGGGCTGTCACAAACCCTGACTCCTAAACTTCAAATGAAGCAGTTGAGGATTTTGTAACACTATTATTTCAATAGAACATCTTGAGTTGTTCTATTATTACATTGAAGGATCTTATTCTCAAATGCATCTTTTGTTAAACATCGCTCTGAAAAGTGACTTTTGATGTCACCACCGAAACACACACTTTAAAAGGCTGTAGAATGAATGTGCCTTAATAAGTCACAACCCAACAAATATCAGCAGGTGATGGGACCCCTCTCCACAACGGCCACATGGTGTGTAAGTCTGTCTGCAAATAGTTTTGCAAGAATGAGTGAGCAAGTTGTTCAATCTTAATGTATTTGTAAGAAGTGTCACTACCGAACATGGAATATATCAAGAAATATGTAAAGGTTTTTTGACTAAAATATATGGTTGCTGGGTTGTACATCTGTACAATGAAGGATTGACAGCCATATGTTATCTATGGGGATTCATTACAATCATAAATAAGTCAAAGTGTCCAAACAGATACAGTGACAAATAAAGCTATTTACACCATATAGATATGCAGAGGTCTCATCTTTGTGTCTGTGCCATTATGGAGTCTGAGCCTGTGCCATTATGGAGTCTGAGCCTGTGCCATTATGGAGTCTGAGCCTGTGCCATTATGGAGTCTGAGCCTGTGCCATTATGGAGTCTGAGCCTGTGCCATTGAGGCTGCCCATGATATCTCCAATTGAACGTTGCCTGCATCATACTCTACCAACTGTGCGAAAGAGGAAGAAGTGTAGAACATTGAAATGCACAGCCAGCAGCTGTGCATTTCAACCCTCCAAAAAGTCCAAACACAGATGTTTATAATGTGCTATACTGTCCTCTAATGTCCTCTACTGTCCTCTACTGTCCTCGACTCTACTGTTCTCAACTGTACTGTACTCTAATGTATTATACCATACTCTACTGTCCTCTACTGTACTGTCCTCTACTGTAATGTATTGTACCCTACTCTACTATCCTCAACTGTACTGTACTGTACTCTACTGTAATGAATTGTACCCTACTCCACTGTCCTCTACTGTACTGTACTCTACTGTAATGTATTGCACCCTACTGTACTGTCCTCTACTGTACTGTCCTCTAATTTACTGTCCTCTACTGTACTGTACCCTACTCTACTGTCTTCTACTGTACTATACTCTACTGTAATATATTGTACCCTACTGTACTGTCCTCTACTCTACTGTTGTCTACTGTACTGTACTCTACTGTAATGTATTGTACACTACTCTACTGTCCTCTTCTGTACTGTACTCTACTGTACTGTATTCTACTCTACTGTCCTCTTCTGTACTGTACTCTACTGTACTGTATTCTACTCTACTGTCCTCTACTCTACTGTCCTCTACTCTACTGTCCTCTACTGTACTGTACTATACTGTAATGTATTGCACCCTACTGTACTGTCCTCTACTGTACTGTCCTCTAATTTACTGTCCTCTACTGTACTGTATTCTACTCTACTGTCCTCTCCTCTACTGTCCTCTACTGTACTGTACTCTACTGTAATGTATTGCACCCTACTGTACTGTCCTCTACTGTACTGTCCTCTAATTTACTGTCCTCTACTGTACTGTACCCTACTCTACTGTCTTCTACTGTACTATACTCTACTGTAATGTATTGTACCCTACTGTACTGTCCTCTACTCTACTGTTGTCTACTGTACTGTACTCTACTGTAATGTATTGTACACTACTCTACTGTCCTCTTCTGTACTGTACTCTACTGTACTGTATTCTACTCTACTGTCCTCTACTCTACTGTCCTCTACCGTACTGTACTCTACTGTTTTGGACCCTGCTCTGATGTCCTCTACTGTACTGTACTCTACTGTAATGTATTTTAACCTACTCTACTGTCCTCTACTGTACTGTCCTCAACTGTAATGTATTCTACTCTACTGTCCTGTACTCTACTGTACCCTACTGTAATGTATTGTACCCTACTCTACTGTCTTCTACTGTACTGTACTCTACTATACTGTACTGTAATTTATTGTACCCTACACTACTGTCCTCTACTGTACTGTACTCTACTGTAATGTATTGTACCCTACTCTACTGTCCTCTACTGATCTCTACTGTACTGTATTGTACCCTACTCTACTGTCCTCTACTGTACTGTACTCTACTCTTCTTTCCTCTACTGTAATGTATTGCACCCTACTCTACTGTCCTCTACTGTACTGTACTCTATATATATCTACTCCACTGTAATGTATTGTACCCTACTCTACTGTCCTCTTCTGTACTGTACTCTACTGTACTGTATTCTACTCTACTGTCCTCTACTCTACTGTCCTCTACCGTACTGTACTCTACTGTTTTGGACCCTGCTCTGATGTCCTCTACTGTACTGTACTCTACTGTAATGTATTTTAACCTACTCTACTGTCCTCTACTGTACTGTCCTCAACTGTAATGTATTCTACTCTACTGTCCTGTACTCTACTGTACCCTACTGTAATGTATTGTACCCTACTCTACTGTCTTCTACTGTACTGTACTCTACTATACTGTACTGTAATTTATTGTACCCTACACTACTGTCCTCTACTGTACTGTACTCTACTGTAATGTATTGTACCCTACTCTACTGTCCTCTACTGATCTCTACTGTACTGTATTGTACCCTACTCTACTGTCCTCTACTGTACTGTACTCTACTCTTCTTTCCTCTACTGTAATGTATTGCACCCTACTCTACTGTCCTCTACTATACTGTACTCTATATATATCTACTCCACTGTAATGTATTGTACCCTACTCTACTGTCCTCTACTGTACTCTACTCTACTGTAATGTATTGTACCCTACTCTACTGTCCTCTACTCTACTGTCCTCTACTGTACTCTACTGTACTGTACTGTACTCTACTGTACTGTAATGTATTGTACCCAACTCTACTGCCCTCTACTCTACTGTCCTTTACTTTACTGCCCTCTACTCTACTGTCCTCTACTCTACTGCCCTCTACTCTACTGTCCTTTACTTTACTGCCCTCTACTCTACTGTCCTCTACTCTACTGCCCTCTGCTGTACTGTACTCTACTGTACTGTACTCTACTGTCCTCTGCTGTACTGTACTCTACTGTAATGTATTGTACCCAACTCTACTGCCCTCTACTCTACTGTCCTCTACTCTACTGCCCTCTACTCTACTGTCCTCTACTCTACTGCCCTCTACTCTACTGTCCTCTACTCTACTGCCCTCTACTCTACTGTCCTTTACTTTACTGCCCTCTACTCTACTGTCCTCTACTCTACTGCCCTCTACTCTACTGTCCTCTACTCTACTGCCCTCTACTCTACTCTACTTCCTTCTACTCTACTGTCCTTTACTTTACTGCCCTCTACTCTACTGTCCTCTACTCTACTGCCCTCTACTCTACTGCCCTCTACTCTACTGCCCTCTACTCTACTGTCCTTTACTTTACTGCCCTCTACTCTACTGTCCTCTACTCTACTGTCCTCTGCTGTACTGTACTCTACTGTACTGTACTCTACTGTCCTCTGCTGTACTGTACTCTACTGTAATGTATTGTACCCAACTCTACTGCCCTCTACTCTACTGCCCTCTACTCTACTGCCCTCTACTCTACTGTCCTCTGCTGTACCGTACTCTACTGTACCGTACTCTACTGTACCGTACTCTACTGTACTGGACAGGGCTGATGTAGAACACAGAGATGATCCAAATAAAAGTACAAAATATGACATTATTAAAATGAGAATATAACTTTTTATACTACCATATGCAAATAGATACTTAATACACACACACACGGCACAGCACCCCCATACACACAGCACCCATACCAACATTCACAGCAACCCCAACCATCACTCACACACCACATCACACATTGCCGAACACAGACACTCACTTTTCAAGTCTGAACTGTAATACAGAAGGCTACTCGTCTCATAACGCAGCTCACTTCTACAGTGGGGCTCGCGAGTAGCGCAGTGGTCTAAGGCACTGCATCTCAGTGCAAGAGGCTTCACTACAGTACCTGGTTCAACTCCAGGTTGCATCACATCCGGCCATGATTGTGAGTCCCATAGGGTGGCATACAATTGGCCCAGCGTCATCTGGGTTTTGCCGGCCATCGTTGTAAACAAAAATGTGTTCTTAACTAGCTTTCTTTGTTAAATAAAGGTAAAATAAAACATTAAGGTTATCCTACACCCGGGTAATTGTATTTTTGGTGTTGATTAGTTACTGCTGATGGGAGGATAAACTGACAGAGTGAACTGCCTGCTTGCCAGCTGCACAGAAAGATAGATGGGACACATTTTAAGTTCACTGGTATTTAGCTATGTTTTTATAGATTTTAGGGCTGTAGCCCCTAAATTCTGGTATTTTTTACATAAAAGAATAAAACCATCATCCACACAATTTGCCATTGGCACAATATAGCCAATGATGCGCAGCGCTGCCTCCTCTCAGTGAACAGTGTCAGGCACTCCCACACAGCTAGCTCTCCTCATGGCAATGGGGTTTGTGAAATGTGAATTTTGACCAATCCCTGACAATCCACACATCAAAACGTAGCTTTACTTTGTAACCTGCTATGTTTTTTTAGTGTCTCGGAAAGCATTCAGAACCCTTGACTTTGACCTTACTGTGCATTCGGAAAGCATTCAGAACCCTTGACTTTGACCTTACTGTGCATTCAGAAAGCATTCAGAACCCTTGACTTTGACCTTACTGTGCATTCGGAAAGCATTCAGAACCCTTGACTTTGACCTTACTGTGCATTCGGAAAGCATTCAGAACCCTTGACTTTGACCTTACTGTGCATTCGGAAAGCATTCAGAACCCTTGACTTTGACCTTAGTGTGCATTCGGAAAGCATTCAGAACCCTTGACTTTGACCTTAGTGTGCATTCGGAAAGCACTCAGAAGACTTTTTCCACATTTTATTACATTATAGCAGTATTATAAAATTGATCAAATAAAACAATTTCCTCGTCAATCTACACACAATACCTCATAATGACGAAGCAAAAACGGCTTTTTAGAATTGTTTGCAAATGTATAAAAAAAATATGAAATACCTTATTTACATAAGTATTCAGACCCTTTTTTATGAGACCCTAAATTGAGCTCAGGTGCATCCTGTTTCCATTGATCATCCATGAGATGTTTCTACAACTTGATTGGAGTCCACCTGTGGTCAATTCAATTGATTGGACATGATTTGGAAAGGCACACACCTGTCTTCATAAGGTCCCACAGTTGACAGTGCATGTCAGAACAAAAACCAAGCCATGAGGTCTAAGGAATTGTCCATAGAGCTCCAAGACAGGATTGTGTCGAGGCACAAATCTGGGGAATGATACCAAAATATGTTTGAAGTATTGAATGGCTCCAAGAACACAGTGGCCCTATCATTCTTAAATTAAAGAAGTTTGGAACCACCAAGACTCTTTGGCCACTCAGTTAAACTGAGCAATCGGGGGAGAAGGGCCTTGGTCAGGGAGGTGAGCTCCAGAATTTCTCTGTGGAGATGGGAGAACCTTCCAGAAGGACAACCATCTCTGCAGCACTCCACCAATCAGGCCTTTATGGTAAAATGGCCAGACAGAAACCACTCCTCAGTAAAAGGCACATGACATCCCACTTGGAGTTTGCCAAAAGGCACCCAAGGATTCTCAGACCATGAGAAACAACATTCTCTGGTCTGATGAAACCAAGATTGAACTCTTTGACCTGAATGCCAAGTGTCACATCTGGAGGAAACCTGGCACCATCCCTACGGTGAAGCATGGTGGTGGCAGCATCATGCTGTGGGGATGTTTTTTAGGGACCGGGAGACTAGTCAGGATCGAGGCAAAAATTATCGGAACAAAGTACAGAGAGATGCTTGATGAAAACCTGCTCCAGAAGACTTAGGACCTACGACTGGGGCAAAGGTTCACCTTCCAACAGGACAAGGACCCGAAGCACACAGTCAAGACAACGCGGAGTGGCTTGAAACCGATCGAACATCTCCGGAGAGACCTGAAAATAGCTGTGCAGTGACGCTCCCCATCCAACCTGACAGAGCTTGAGAGGGTCTGCAGAGAAGAATGGGAGAAACTACCAAAATACAGGTGTGCCAAGCTTGTAGCATCATATCTAAGCAGACTCAGGCTGTAATCACTGCCAAAGGTGCTTCAACAAAGTTAAGGGTCTGAATACTTATATAATTGTGAAATGTCATTGTAAGTTTTTTTTTTGTCATTATGGGGTATTGTGTGTAGATTGCTGAGGGAAAACAACTTTTATACATTTTAGAATAGTTCTGTAGTGTAACAAAATGTGGAAAAAGTCAAGGGGTCTGAATACTTTCCGAATGCACTCTATAGTCAAAACGTCAGTGAAACCCCCTCAGGACATTCACATACTTCTTGGCACACCGATTTCACTGGATTCACAAAAAGGGCTGTCCCACAGATTTTAATGTTCTTAGCATGGCACTTGCTTTACAATTGGACTCAATTCTTGTTAATATCATAATCATAATTATAATAATAATATACAGTATTGGCATTTTTAGACATGGGTAACAACTGCCACATTTGTGTTTTCAAATGATTTATCATGTATTCCGACGTCCATATTATTGACATTTAGCGTTAACAAATGATGATTACTGCATAGAGTTGGAGAATTCTCCCATAGCATTGTTTGTCGCATCACCTAACACCCTACCTAATTCAGGTAAATATTTCAAATATGAAATACAAAGTTTGTGAGCATATGCACCTTTTTCTTCAACCCCAAATTTACACCACTTCTGAAGAACGACTCATATGTGTGTGTGTGTGTGTGTGTGTGTGTGTGTGTGTGTGTGTGTGTGTGTGTGTGTGTGTGTGTGTGTGTGTGTGTGTGTGTGTGTGTGTGTGTGTGTGTGTGTGTGTGTGTGTGTGTGTGTGTGTGTGTGTGTGTGTGTGTGTGCGTGTGCGTGTGCGTGTGTGTGTGTGCGCATCCACGTCATCAGGCCACACCCTCAGGAGGCCTCTCTGCCTCCTGGCTGGAGTTGCGAGACTTGGTCTTCCTAGCATAAACCTGCTGACAATCCTTAGCGTTTGCTAATTCCCTTTTCCAAAAATGAGTGACCAACTCAGGACCCTGCCAACAAACTCTGTCTAGGAAGCCACAGTACAAGCTTTGCACAGAGGGACAAAACTAGCATTTTAATATGATGGCTTTCTACCACACCAAAAGCTTTTATTTAACTCTCTGCCCCTTTAGTCTGAAGCAACACCTGTCAACAAGACATGGTGGATGATTCCTCAATTTAAAGCCATTTCTGCAGAAGTCAGAGCCCAACAATGCCTTATATGATTACCAGACTCTGCCCAGGTCCTTAAGGCCTGCTAATAGCTGGCAGAAAGCAGTCTCGGAGCCACCATGAAATATGTGCAGTGAGCATAACCACTGGCATACCAGCTCCAGCCCTTCCCCAGACCAGGGGACTCTTGCAGGCACTCGAAGGGCCACATGAATGGTATAGATGACAGGCTGAGGCACTTGGCTCCCTTGGTTGGGTGGCAGGGAAGGGTTGGGCCAATGGGGCTATGATAGTGGATCATGTGCAAGTTAAGGAAGGAACAAAAGAGTGTGTTGTTTGTTTGCCTCCTCTGATTGAGACCATGCAACAGTGGTAGAGTGATTAGGCTCCTGTGGATTGGGAAGAGAGAGCAAGAGAGCGAGAGAGCGAGAGAGCGAGAGAGAGAGAGAGAGAGAGAGAGAGAGAGAGAGAGAGAGAGAGAGAGAGAGAGAGAGAGAGAGAGAGAGAGAGAGAGAGAGAGAGAGAGAGAGAGAGAGAGAGAGAGAGCACAATAATGAGAGAAACGGATAGCATCATCTCTAATTAAAACCAGTGGATGAGTGTCCTCTGGTCTGTGTTGTGAACTCCCAACCAGGGGCCCCCTAAGAATCCATGAGACAGCCAACAGTCCCATTAACATCAACAGCTCTGCAGCTGAGAGCAATTGGAGGGGAACAAAAATAAATGAGAAAGACTCCACTAGGATTGCCCACCAACTGCGCAAAAAACAGAGAAGGAATGAAAGGAGAGATGGAGGGAGAAGAGCTTTGGATGAAGTGAAAGGATGGAGGAACACTGAAGAAATACTACACCACATCTCTGTTGCTTGCAGTTATGTCAAATGTCTGAAACTTCTTTGGAGGTTTCATTGCATTCACAAATGAGAGGGTTACTGTAATATTTATCATTATTTATATCACAAGGATTTTGATCAAACATTTAGAATATATGAAATAAAAATGATTTCTTTCATGAAATATATAATCACCATTTCACCAGCCAATCTTCTCTAAAAGTGTTTAATTTGGTATCTAAATGCTTAAAGGTGAGTATAGAACATGCAGTATCCTTTACTGTAAGCGAGTAAAGTATCCTTTACTGTAAGCTCTGAGTCCCCCAGAGCACCAGAGTTGTACTATTGAACCCCACAAGCTCTCAGTGCTCTGCTGTCTCAGTGAACCAAGCCTCTTGACCAGAGAGCCTAGAGACCACAGTATCAGATTGTTACACAAATACATACGCATAAACCACCAGTTCTCATAACATTAGCATTTAACATTTTTCAAAAACTACATGAATGTGTCTAGTTTTGTCTTATAACCTAATCTCTCTGATAATTGCCTTGGAATTCATGAATTCTGACAAGGTGAATCTACATGCAAAACCACAGCGTGTCAGTAAGTGCAGGCTGGTGTTCCACGTACGGTCTTGGGTCTTTCTGACTTTCCCATTCACACAGAGGTACTCTTGTGCCGGTAAGGTCTTTAAATGGCCGGGTCTGTTCCGACCGCGATCTAACCAACACAGAGGAGGGCATTGAGACACACCATCATACATTCAAAGGTCTGTTTGTGTGCTTGTCACCTGCCTGTCCTTTCAATCAAATCACATTTTATTAGTCACATGTGTCGAATACAACAGGTGTAGACTCTACTGGGTGAGGGAGGGGGGGGGGGGGGTTATACTAAGCTACATATGGAATTATTTTAAGAGGATCATACCAAGGATGTTTTTTGCTATTTGATTTTTAGGACCCCATAAGGTATCAGAGAAAAATATCAACAAATGATTTGATGAAACATTGAATTTGGCCTTACTGCTATTACTAGCCCATAGAAACACATTGAATAACAGTCCTTACTGCTATTAGCCCATAGAAACACATTGAATAACAGTCCTTACTGCTATTAGCCCATAGAAACACATTGAATAACAGTCCTTACTGCTATTAGCCCATAGAAACACATTCAATAACAGATAGGCCTTACTGCTATTACTAGCCCATAGAAACACATTGAATAACAGATAGGCCTTACTGCTATTACTAGCCCATAGAAACACATTGAATAACCGATAGTCCTTACTGCTATTACTAGCCCACAGAAACCCATTGAATAACAGATAGTCCTTACTGCTATTACTACCCCATGGAAACACATTGAATAACAGATAGTCCTTACTGCTATTACTAGCCCATAGAAACACATTGAATAACAGATAACAGTAAAAAAAATAATGAATCAAAAGGAAGTTTGTTCTGAAGTGTCTGTCATATATCTGAGAGTTAAAATAAAGATCAGGAAACCCTGCATTTTAGGCACTAAAGTATGTCCATATACCCTGTATATTTCCATTCCATTTTAAACTGGTGTCCGACTACCTTCAGACGAGTCTTATGACGGCTTGCGGGCGTTTTAGAGCAAAGTGAGAGACTCCTTTCCATAGAGGGGTCATAGTAATGTGTAGCCCAAACCGTTCAGACAGAAGTTGGCAGATCGTCTGTACTTCAGACGACTCCGATGACGCTGGTGGGGGTCGTAGAGCAGAGCGGATGACACCATCGTGTTAAGGAGAGTCTCATCTTTACATAGAGGGTTCAATGCCAAAAAAACTGATTATCTCGCTTTAACTGACTGATTTTGATGGGAATCAGATTTTCACGGGGACGCGTACTGTACATCAACTCTAGGGGGTTAAAAACGAACAAAAATGTAGACAAAATACAACTGGAAATAGTAACACAATTAAATAACAATAACGAGAATATATACAAGGAGTACCGGTACTGAGTCTATGTGCAGGGGTACAAGGCAGTTGAAGGAATTGAGGTAATATGTACATGTAGGTAGGGGTAAAAGTGACTGGGCAATCAGGATAGGTAATTCAAAAAGTAGCAGCAGTGTATGTCGAGTGTGACATCAATATGCGTGTGTGTGTGTGTGTGTGTGTGTGTGTGTGTGTGTGTGTGTGTGTGTGTGTGTGTGTGTGTGTGTGTGTGTGTGTGTGTGTGTGTGTGTGTGTGTGTGTGTGTGTGTGTGTGTGTGTGTGTGTGTGTGTGTGTGTGTGTGTGTGTGTGTGTGTGTGTGTGTGTGTGTTGGAGTGTCAGTGTGAGTGTGGGGAGAGTACCCTTGGAAAGGGTGTCTAGGGCTAGTCTTACATTAAAAGGTGCTATCTAGACCCTAAAAGAGTATTTCAGCTGTCCTAATAGGATAATCCTTTGAAGAACCCTTTTTGGTTCCAGTTAGAACCCTTTTGGTTCCATTTAGAACACTTTCCACAGAGGTCTCTACATGGAACCCAAAAGGGTTGTACCTAGAACCAAATAGAGTTGTCCTATGGGGACAGCCGGAGAACCCTTTTGGAACCCGTTTTTCTAAGAGTGTAGACATGTTTCTGCACTGGGTATTTTCAAAGGTCTCGAGAAATCAACCAAAAACAATCAACTGGAAAGATAAAGAAAGATCCTAGAAAGACAATTGGATTGATTTATTAAAACCAAACCAATTGCTACAGACAACCCCAAATATGGATTTGTAATCAGCTCTTTTGTATACGTGCTAATCATAGTAAATTACAGAGTAAATTAGTCAGACATAGGGGCTAGTCTAAATGAACAGGTTCAAAGGGCTGACATGACCCTCTTCTTCGAACATTATCCTCTTCCGATCCTGAATCCCTGTTCAACAAAGATCTCAGACGAATCCAATGGGCAGTGTAACACAGCCAAAAGCAGGCATTCATCCCCCTATGCTTTCATTCTTTTACTGCTTTTGTACTCTGTCCATGTAAAACAAGGTATCAAGTACACACACACACACACACATAAACCTTCATCCCCCCCACACTCCACTGCCCCAGTGTCTTTCTCTGAAAAAAAAAAAAATCTAATTTCTTTACAGTGGCACCATAGTGATCAGTAGGCACGGTGCTCGTGGGCATTTAAAGCAGCTCTTTTCAAAGCGGTGCCATCTCCATATGGTGGACAGGATAATCCTTTATCCTCCATCTTCAGCTCTCGCTCCCTTCTCTCTCTCGCCCCGGGCTACCTTTGTAGCTCTGCATCAGTTAGCACAGTGATTAATACAACAAACCTGCAGTTTAGAAGTAATGGTACACAATTAACATCTCCACCATAAAGGGGTATGCTTCACGCCCGCGCCACTGCTCCCCTCTGCCTGGGAAATGCGTGTTTGTCCCCGATTCATGTTCTGTGAGAAGTGGCGAGGGCCGTGCTTTGTGTTGCGATGCCATCCGAGTGTTAATCTTATTATAGCGAGCTGCAAATGAAGCTCTGTCACATACAACACACACACAATTAGCAAGAATGCGCTGTAAACACACAAAGACACAGAAATACACACACACTTATACACATGCCATTTATCATTATGCCACAATGTAAACGCCAACACAGCCACTTCAACTAACCTAACGGAGCAGGAGTCAAATAAACGCCTGAATGTAGATCCCCTACATACTTGTCTTGACGAGAAAGGGGAGGTTCTCTTCTGCACTGTTCAACCAATCCAGTGAATGTGGAGGAGGTAAGATGGAGTGTTGCCTTGTTAACATCCAAAAGCGGAAGTCAGGTCACAGGCCGATCCAGTTGTTGGGGACTCGGCTACTTCAACACCAGCATAGAGAACCAAACACTGATCGATCTAATAATATCAATATCTTGTTGCTCTTCTCTATTTCACCCTGCTCCTGCTCCTCTTCCTCCTCCTGCTCCTCCTCCTCCTCCTGCTCTTCTCCATACTGCCCCTCCATTTCCTCGTCCTTTTCCTGTTGTCTAATTATGAGCATATTGAAAACAGGACAGTATGCATTGGTAAATAGAGCTGTATTTACAGTATGCTGTCATGCGCTCTGGGGGCGAAAGGTGGGAGGGTGGAGGAGGCGGTGAAAGGGTCCTTGGAGTGCTGGGGGAGGGCTGATTTGTTGTGATTGACAGGTACCTTGAGACTGCCCTGATGGAGATGTAAAAGCCTGCATGCTAACAGCCTGTGTGACTGGCTGCAGATATACTCTGCACCCCTGTTTTGCACAGACACTCAAACACATGCACGTGGCACAGATACTCAAACACATGCACGTGGCACAGACACTCAAACACATGCACGTGGCACAGACACTCAAACACATGCACGTGGCACAGATACTCAAACACATGCACGTGGCACAGACACTCAAACACATGCACGTGGCACAGATACTCAAACACATGCACGTGGCACAGATACTCAAACACATGCACGTGGCACAGATACTCAAACACATGCACGTGGCACAGACACTCAAACACGTGCACGTGGCACAGACACTCAAACACATGCACGTGGCACAGACACTCAAACACATGCACGTGGCACAGACACTCAAACACGTGCACGTGGCACAGACACTCAAACACGTGCACGTGACACAGGCACTCAAACACATGCACGTGGCACAGATACTCAAACACGTGCACGTGGCACAGATACTCAAACACGTGCACGTGGCACAGACACTCAAACACATGCACGTGGCACAGATACTCAAACACGTGCACGTGGCACAGACACTCAAACACATGCACGTGGCACAGATACTCAAACACGTGCACGTGGCACAGACACTCAAACACATGCACGTGGCACAGATACTCAAACACGTGCACGTGGCACAGATACTCAAACACGTGCACGTGGCACAGATACTCAAACACGTGCACGTGGCACAGACACTCAAACACATGCACGTGGCACAGACACTCAAACACATGCACGTGGCACAGACACTCAAACACATGCACGTGGCACAGACACTCAAACACATGCACGTGGCACAGACACTCAAACACATGCACGTGGCACAGATACTCAAACACATGCACGTGGCACAGATACTCAAACACATGCACGTGGCACAGACACTCAAACACGTGCACGTGACACAGGCACTCAAACACATGCACGTGGCACAGATACTCAAACACGTGCACGTGGCACAGATACTCAAACACGTGCACGTGGCACAGACACTCAAACACATGCACGTGGCACAGATACTCAAACACGTGCACGTGGCACATACACTCAAACACATGCACGTGGCACAGATACTCAAACACGTGCACGTGGCACAGACACTCAAACACATGCACGTGGCACAGATACTCAAACACGTGCACGTGGCACAGATACTCAAACACGTGCACGTGGCACAGATACTCAAACACGTGCACGTGGCACAGACACTCAAACACATGCACGTGGCACAGACACTCAAACACATGCACGTGGCACAGACACTCAAACACATGCACGTGGCACAGACACTCAAACACATGCACGTGGCACAGATACTCAAACACATGCATGTGGCACAGATACTCAAACACATGCACGTGGCACAGACACTCAAACACATGCACGTGGCACACCCCCTGTATTTGGTGACACACAAACACTCAAATAATTTGATTTGACATGACTAGGCTGAGAGGAGAATGTATTGTCTTCCTCAATTTGTTTTGACCAACAACAAAAAAATGCTATTACATACTCTCCTATAGGATCTGTTTCATGTAATGAGTATATACAATTGCCCTTTCGCCTTCAAAACAGAGCTTTGTAGTTAGGAATTGTTTACAGAGTTAGTGTTGGGAGTTGAATGAACATTGTGCCAAATCATGTCTTTATTACCCTGGGTGAATCTGCTGGGAGCTAACCAACCAGGTTCAATGTTAGCAAGCTAACATTAGGCTCTAAATAGCAAAGCAAACGGTTCTGGGATACAAATAATAACGTCATACACGTAACGTTAGCTAAGGAACCAACCAGCTAACGTTAGCTAGCTAAGAGTACGCTTTAGCTTGAAATGAAACCATTTTCTGTCAAAATTAGAAACGTGTAATATTTGAAAATGTAGCTAGTGTCATGACATGGCCCTCTTTGGGTACAGCGAGCACCATCCCCCTCTCTCTCTCACCACCGCTCTCTCTTCCCCCTACAGCCAGGCTCTGTTAGGCAGGTCATAAATTCTTAGAGGAGTTATCTCCTCATGGCCAGAGTAGAGAGGGAGTGAGGTTCACAGGAGAATAAAGGAATCCAGCTACGACCGGTCCATTTCGTATAATGTTTGTGACACCCATGAGAGACAATACAGCCACATTACCATAACTCTGTTTATACAAGAGTCTCAGTTGTGAGGCTTGCATCTAATTGTTGTATAAAATGAATGAGTAAACATTAAACTATTTGTGAAGTTATGTAATGTGATTTTAAACCTCTTATGGCTGCCTCCCTTGTTCTCAATTTCTGCCTGAAGACATATCCTAATCTAACTGCCTGTAGCTCAGTCCCAGAGGCAAGGATATGCATATTCTTGGTATCATTTGAATGGCAACGTTCTGAAGTTTGTGGAAATGTTAATTGAATTTAGGAAAATATAACACAGTAGATCTGGTGGAAGAAAAGAGAAAGAAAGAGCATACGTTTTCTGTTTTTTATTGTTGTAGCATCATCTTTCACATGTACTAGAATGGACACACAGCCAGGTGGGATGCTGATGGATAACACAAGAGGGCATCTGTAGGTGTGCAAAGTTTGAGACTGATAACTTCAGGAATGCGTGAGCTAATGACATTTAGCATGAAGTCACCCAGGTGTCCCACACAAGTTGCCCAAATGTATCCAAGTGGCCGAATTGGTTAAATTTCCTATAACTATATACAACAGTGCAAATAACTATATACAACATATCAAAAAGCAATTCTAACAGACACACACAACAAAAATGTTTTAGAAAATACTAGAAAATATTATTTTTTTAAGTACACCCTTTGGAAGTCCTCTACACAATATTTTGCTGCCTGTGCCATGTCCCATAGCAGTCTCTTTCTGATGTAAAGCAGAGGCAAACTGAACAAGTGGTGCAGGACATGCGACACAGAACACAACGACGCCTCCATGCTGTGCCCTTTTGGCCCTGAGGTACAGTTATGCCTGCAGTAATGAACTGTGGCATATGAACACCACTGGAAGCAGGAGTAGAGGGGGCAGAGGTAGAGCAGGCAGCTTGGCACCGGGGGCTCCCAGTCGGAGTCGCTATCACTGTGAAAGAAATCATTAAAAAAACATTTGTACTGTATGAGCCTTTTATTATGACATAAAATAAACAGATACAGTGGGGGGAGGGGGGTGATTTAGTCAGCCACCAATTGTGCAAGTTCTCCCACTTAAAAAGATGAGAGAGGCCTGTAATTTTCATCATAGGTACACTTCAACTATGACAGACAAAATGAGAAAAAAAATCCAGAAAATTACATTGTAGGATTATGCAAATTATGGTGGAGAATAAGTATTTGGTCATCTACAAACAAGCAAGATTTCTGGCTCTCACAGACCTGTAACTTCTTCTTTACGAGGTTCCTCTGTCCTCCACTCTTTACCTGTATTAATGGCACCTATTTGAACTTGTTATCAGTATAAAAGACACCTGTCCTCAAACAGTCACACTCCAAACTCCACTATGGCCAAGACCAAGGAGCTGTCAAAGGACACCAGAAACAAAATTGTAGACCTTCACCAGGCTGGGAAGACTGAATCTGCAATAGGTAAGCTTGGTTTGAAGAAATCAACTGTGGGAGCAATTATTAGGAAATGGAAGACATACAAGTCCACTGATAATCTCCCTCGGTCTGGGGCTGCATGCAAGATCTCACCCCGTGGGGTCAAAATGATCACAAGAACAGGAAAACCTTGTGAAGACTTACAGAAAACGTTTGACCTCTGTCATTGCCAACAAAGGGTATATAACAAAGTATTGAGATAAACGTTTGTTATTGACCAAATACTTATTAAATTCATTAAAAATCCTACAATGTGATTTTCTGGATTTTTTTCCCCTAATTTTGTCTGTCATAGTTGAAGTGTACCGATGATGAAAATTACAGGCCTCTCATCTTTTTAAGTGGGAAAACTTGCACAATTGGTGGCTGACTAAATACTTTTTTGCCCCACTGTATGTATTGTATAGAGCAGAGGGAACAGTCACTCAGGTGAAGTGCTGTTCCATTCAACTCCGGCCATTTTTGTGGGCCTACCCTCCCCCGAAAAGCACCCAATGGCTATTTCATATGGAAATTGAGAGGAGTAGCAGACACAGTGTGGCCATGTGTGTGTTTTATGTTCTACTCCATTCCATTTGAATTTAAAAAAACATGGAAAATATATATATCTGACATGGAATATATATATATACACTGATCCAAAAGGTATAGGGAACACTAAAATAACACATCCTAGATCTGAATGAATGAAATATTCTTATTAAATACTTTTTTCTATACATAGTTGAATGTGCTGACAACAAAATCACACAAAAATGATCAATGGAAATCCAATTTATCAACCCATGGAGGTCTGGATTTGGAGTCACACTCAAAATTAAAGTGGAAAACCACACTACAGGCTGATCCAACTTTGATGTAATGTCCTTGAAACAAGTCAAAATGAGGCTCAGTAGTGTGTGTGGCCTCCACGTGCCTGTATGACCTCCCTACAACGCCTGGGCACGCTCCTGATGAGGTGGGGGATGGTCTCCTGAGGGATATCCTCCCAGACCTGGACTAAAGCATCCGCCAACTCCTGGACAGTCTGTGGTGCGACGTGGCGTTGGTGGATGGAGCGAGACATGATGTCACAGATGTGCTCAATTGGATTCAGGTCTGGGGAACGGGCAGGTCAGCCCATAGCATCAATTCCTTCCTCTTGTAGGAACTGCTGACACACTCCAGCCACATGAGGTCTAGCACTGTCTTGCATTAGGAGGAAACCAGGGCCAACCACACCAGCATATGGTCTAACAATTGGTATGAGGATCTCATCTCGGTACCTAATGGCAGTCAGGCTACCTCTGGCGAGCACATGGAGGGCTGTGCGGCCCCCCAAAGAAATGCCACCCCACACCATGACTGACCCACCGCCAAACCGGTCATGCTGGAGGATGTTGCAGGCAGCAGAAGGTTCTCCACGGCGTCTCCAGACTGCCACGTCTGTCACATGTGCTCAGTGTGAACCTGCTTTCATCTGTGAAGAGCACAGGGCGCCAGTGGCGAATTTGCCAATCTTGGTGTTCATGGCAAATTAAAACGTCCTGCATGGTGTTGGGCTGTAAGCACAACCCCCACCTGTGGACGTCGGGCCCTCATACCACCCTCATGGATTCTGTTTCTGTCCATTTGATCAGACACATGCACATTTGTGGCCTGCTGGAGGTCATTTTGCAGGGCTCTGGCAGTGCTCCTCCTGCTCCTCCTTGCACAAAGGCGGAGGTAGCGGTCCTGCTGCTGGGTTGTTGCCCTCCTATGGCCTCCTCCACGTGTTCTGATGTACTGGCCTGTCTTCTGGTAGCGCCTCCATGCTTTGGACACTACGCTGACAGACACAGAAAACCTTCTTGCCACAGCTCACATTGATGTGCCATCCTGGATGAGCTACACTACCTGAGCCACTTGTGTGGGTTGTAGACTCCGTCTCATGCTACCACTAGAGTGAAAGCACCGCCAGCCTTCAAAAGTGACCAAAACAGCAGCCAGGAAGCATAGGAACTGAGACGTGGTCTGTGCTCCCCACCTGCAGAACCACTCCTTTATTGGGGGTGTCTTGCTAATTGCCTATAATTTCCACCTGTTGTCTATTCCATTTGCACAACAGCATGTCAAATTTATTGTCGATCAGTGTTGCTTCCTAAGTGGACTGTTTGATTTTACAGAAGTGTGCTTGACTTGGAGTTACATTGTGTTGTTTAAGTGTTCCCTTTATTTTTTTGAGCAGTGTATATACACACATACATATATACACACACACACAACACACACACACACAAACAAACCAACAAACACGCACACACACACACAAACACACACACACACAAACACACACAAACAAACCACACATTTCATTGGAAATTGAAAAATATATACTGTATATATATATATATATTTATTTATATTTCATAAAACGGCATTAGCACTTACCCGTCCAGAAGTACGTCCTGTCCTTGCAGAAACAGCTCCTCAGCTCGTTTGAATCATAACACTCAAAGATTCCTCACTTTCCAGTTCAATCTCTTCTATAATCTGGTGCAAATCTGTATACTTAGACTTTGACTTCGCTTTTCCTGATTTATTCGCCCTAATGTCTTCAATGAAATCGTTGAAAATACAACTTTCCAAAATACTGCTGTGCGTAACAAGCGTCACAGCAACTCCTCTGATAGTCAAGGCGAGAATGGAGTTCCTTACGCGTGCATTTACAAACAAGGAATGGTGGTCCAACCCAAAACCATTACATACTGGTGTTTACCTCAGCTCATTGGCTATCTACCCAGCTAGATTTCAAGAAGATCAGTGGTCATTGGGCAGAAATACAGTCAATCAACGAAGCTTCAATAAAATTATTGGTGCGCAAGGTACTCATTGCTCGTTGTCTTCAAATCAGTGCACTTCGGTCAATACTCCCCACAAAAAAAACAATGACGTTTGGCTGTGTTGCAAACATCCAGAGGAATGCACTGAAACCAACCATGATTAGATAAACAATGGTTTACCGTGTATAATTACGTTGAATGCTCCGTAAAAAAATTGATAGAGATGGAATTCACGGCACAAACGGGTTACAAAATTTCGATTTAGGCTATAAAAATGGATTTCATCAAAGAAAACGGCACTTCGTTTGATCATTGGGACCCTCAGGAAGAGAAATAAGAGCAAGATATCAGAATGTAAGTCATCATTTAACCTTCAGATGTGAATGTGTAAAAACTGAAATTGTTTTTTGTTGTTGATTGCTCTTCTCAAACAAAAGCATGGTATTTGTTCTCTGTTATAGCTATTTTAAATCGGAAAACGTACTTTGATTACCAAGATCCTAATCTTTTGAAGGATGTAAGACACTTGCATTTTCAAGAATGCTTAATGTTACGATGTTGTATTTTTAGTTGTCACTCTGAAATTTCCCCTGATGTTGATCCCTGTACGGGGATTGCAGCCATAATTAGGTTAATGACGGAAACTCCAATTCCATGTGGAGTTTAACTAAATCATTGGCTCACCCCATGAGCACAGACGTTGATCTGGCATCATGGGACAGCCCCTTTTTTTATTGTTTTACGAGGCAAGTCAGTTATGAACAAATTCTTATTTTCAATGACAGCCTAGGAACAGTGGGTTAACCTCATAGTCCGCCCCATCCCGCATGTGGTCGCGTTACTACAGCCTCAAGCTCATTACCATAACGCAACGTTAGCGATTTCTAAAAATCGCAAATGAAATGAAATAAATATGCCTGCTCTCAAGCTTATCCTTTTCTTAACAATCCTGTCGTCTCAGATTTTCAAAATATGCTTTAGAACCAGAGAAAATCAATAATTTGTGTAAGAGTGGTGATAGCTAGCTTAGCATTTACGGTTAGCATTTAGCACGCAACATATTCACAAAAACCAGCAAAGGGATCAAATAAAATAATTTACCTTTGAAGAACTTCAGATGTTTCAATGAGGAGACTCTCAGTTACATAGCAGATGTCCAGTTTTTCCTGAAAGATTCTTGTGTAGGACACAACGTTCCGTTTTGTTACTATGCATTTGGCTACCGAAAATTCAGTCACCTACACGTCAAACTTTTTTCCGAATTAACTCCATAATATCGACTGAAACATGGAAAACGTTGTTTGAATCAATCCTCAAGGTGTTTTGTCATATATCTCTTCATTGAAATGCCGTCCCTGGAAGCCTGCATTCTTCTCTGATTCGGATGGAAAAATACTGGTAGCTGACTTTTGCGCACCAATTTCCACACAGACACCGTGTGGGACCCCTGGTAAATGTAGTCTCTTATGGTCAATCTTCCAATGATATGCCTACAAATACGTCACAATGCTGCAGACACCTTGGGGGGGGAAACGCTAGAAAGTGTCCGTTCATTCCTGTCGCATTCACAGCCATATAAGGTGATCATGGAAAACGTACCTTCAGAAATCCTGTTCATTTCCTGGTCGCTCAAACATCTTGGTTTTGCCTGAAGCTTTTGTTCTAAGGCACTCACAGTGAAAATCTTTGCAGTTCTGGAAACGTCAGTGTCTTCTTTCCAAAACTATAAATTCCAAGCATAGTCGAGCATCTTTTCGTGACAAAATATTGCGCTTAAAACTGGCACGTCTTTTTATCCAAAAATGAAATACTGTCCCTAGAGTCTTAAGAGGTTAACTGCCTGTTCAGAACAACAGATTTGTACCTTGTCAGCTCAGGGATTTGAACTTGCAACTTGTAACCTCCCGGTTTCTAGTCCAACACTCTAACCACTAGGCTACCCTGCAACCTTTCTACTGTTACGAACAAAAACTAACCCTAAAGAAATCCCTTCAGACCAGCTTACCTCGATTACCACGAGAAGGCTAAGGTTTGAGTAGATTGCTAAATATTTTAACCATACCATGTGGTTAAACTCTGAGACTATCGATCTGACAGAATAAGAGCAAATCTTTGATACTAATTACTAGTCTGCAGCTAGGAATTCTATACCATCGAATGCGCAGGCCGACAACCGCCAAAACATCTGTTCTATAACAACATTGCTGAATGTTACTCTGAACCAGCCATTCTATCCATGGAAGAGAGAGAGGGGGCAGACAAACTCTCCAACAGAAAGACGGACGATGCCGACAGAGATCACGACGACACACTGAGCGTAAATATATATATATTGATTGCAATTATTCCCAAATGAGTGAGCGTGCGAAGAATTAGCATTTCAATGAATATGATTATCAAGTGTGTAGTGATTCATTTGTGTAATTCCAACCTTTCTCAGTCTACACCCACTTTCCTTTTGTCCACCAAGCCGTAATACGGTTTTAGCCCACTAGGGCACATCCCCTAACATTTCCTTGTAACCATATCCACTTTGTTTGTTTGTTTTTGCATTTCTGTGATTTCTTTAGTTTAAATAAATAAATGATTGAGGCTATTGATGTATGGAGGATTCATAGTGAAGACTGGGTTTGTGCAGATAACCAACAAGTTCGACGTTTGGAATGAGACTAACGTGAGGTAAAGAATAATTAATTAATTAGAAGACTAATTGATCAGATATTAAAATACATCGGGGCAAAATAGTATTTAGTCAGCCACCAATTGTGCAAGTTCTCCCACTTAAAAAGATGAGAGAGGCCTGTAATTTTCATCATAGGTACACTTCAGCTATGACAGACAAAAATGGTGGAAAATAATTATGGTGGAAAATAAGTATTTGGTCAATAACAAAAGTGTATCTCAATACTTTGTTATATACCCTTTGTTTGCAATGACAGGTCAAAGTTTTTCTGTAAGTCTTCACAAGGTTTTCACACACTGTTGCTGGTATTTTGGCCCATTCCTCCATGGAGATCTCCTCTAGAGCAGTGATGTTTTGGGGCTGTTGCTGGGCAACATGGACTTTCAACTCCCTCCAAAGATTTTCTATGGGGTTGAGATCTGGAGACTGGCTAGGCCACTCCAGGACCTTGAAATGCTTCTTACCAAAGCCACTCCTTCGTTGCCTGTGCGGTGTGTTTGGGATCATTGTCATGCTGAAAGACCCAGCCACGTTTCATCTTCAATGCCCTTGCTGATGGAAGGAGGTTTTCACTCAAAATCTCACGATACATGGCCCCATTCATTCTTTCCTTTACACGGATCAGTCGTCCTGGTCCCTTTGCAGAAAAACAGCCCCAAAGCATGATTTTTCCACCCCCATGCTTCACAGTAGGTATGGTGTTCATTGGATGGAAATCAGCATTCTTTGTCCTTCAAACATGACGAGTTGAGTTTTTACCAAATGGGTCTATTTTGGTTTTATCTGACCATATGACATTCTCCCAATCTTCTTCTGGATCATCCAAATGCTCTCTTGCAAACTTTAGACGGGCCTGGACATGTACTGGCTTGAGCAAGGGGACACGTCTGGCACTGCAGGATTTGAGTCCCTGGCGGCGTAGTGTGTTACTGGTGGTAGGCTTTGTTACTTTGGTCCCAGCTCTCTGCACGTCATTCACTAGGTCCCCCCGTGTGGTTCTAGGATTTTTTCTCACCATTCTTGTGGTAATTTTGACCCCACGGGGTGAGATCTTGCATGAAGCCCCAGATCGAGGGAGATTATCAGTGGTCTTGTATGTCTTCCATGTCCTAATAATTGCTCCCACAGTTGATTTCTTCAAACCAAGCTTACCTATTGCAGATTCAGTCTTCCCAGCCTGGTGCAGGTCTACAATTTTGTTTCTGGTGTCCTTTGACAGCTCTTTGGTCTTGGCCATAGTGGAGTTTAGAGTGTGACCGTTTGAGGTTGTGGACAGGTGTCTTTTATACTGATAACAGGTTCAAACAAGTGCCATTAATACAGGTAACGAGTGGAGGACAGGGGAGTCTCTTAAAGATGAAGTTACAGGTCTGTGAGAGCCAGAAATCTTGCTTGTTTGTAGGTGAGGTTTTGCGACCAAAATAATTTTTGGGACATTTCTGACCTGGACAAAATTCTCCAAACACACAGTTCAAGTCTGCAGACATTTGCTCATCTCCCATCCTGCACACACATGTTGTTAGTTGTTTTCATTACTAATAATAACTTTGGAAAAGTGTTAGTTTTTATCAAATTAAGTGCCTTATTACGTTATAATAGGTTCAGCATGTCGTGTTATGTCGTTTCTAATGTAGCATAATATTTGTGTATATTCCTTATATTCCTTATAACCACGGACACGTGAGGTAACATTACTCATTTCATAACCTTTATGGTGTTATAGTCAATGCTTAGGTAGCTAGCTACATTCTTCTATTAGCTCTGTAACACAATGCTAATTGCATCAGAGAAGTATTAGCTTGTGCTGTATTTTGAAGCTACCATGGCCTTATGACTCCCAGGTAGCACAGCGGTCTAAGGCATAGTGCTAGAGGTGTCTCTACAGACACCCAGTCTCAAATCCAGACTGCGTTTCTATCAAAGTAAGTGCCTTATTACGTTAATAGTTTCTGTATGTGAACTGTATGTCCAATTACAAAAAATACCTTGTTCATTAATCATCTCACCTGTTAGTTGGCGGTGAAGGATGTGGCAGTTGAGGGCTGCGTTGATCAGATAGAAAAATATCTTCTTATACCACTTGGTCGTTTTCTGAGTGGATTCCACAAAGATGTTTATCATGTCCGCCTTATCCACTGCCCCCATTTTGAGGTTATAGTCAACAACACAGTCTGGTTTGATATTTCTTTCTCCTGTCAAGTGGTCCACCTTCCCTATGGCCGACATGGTTGCTGTATGGACAGTGGAGAGGACATGGATGTCTCGTTTGTCCTGCCACTTTACTCTTAGCTGTTGACATTTCTTATTTTCTTTAACGGGTCATTTAGGATGGCAGTAGCGTTGTTGATGAAATGCAGTCATCGCAGCAGAACTAGGAAGCAGACTTGGGAAAAGAGGGTGGCAGAGAAGGGAGTTGCAAACATAGGAACTGTGCTCCAGCATTATCTTAGGGAGTTGTTCTTTACTATCCCCATGAGAAGGACTGTCACCAGGAAGGTATACATTTCACTAATTATGGTTGCCCCCCCCCCACTCCTGGCTCTCTCTTCTCCTGTAGCTCCAAGGCATAGCGATTGGTCTCTGCTATGTCTCACACCAGCTCCTCTGTCAGAAACAACTTGAAGCACTCTGCCTCAGATGGAAATGGCAAGGGGCGTTGCACTCCAGACTGGGACTCATTAAAGCAAACAGCAGGGCCAGGAGGGGTGAAATGGCTGGCAGCCTTCCAGCTACCACAGAACTCCTGTACTTCATCCACTGTCGGTCTGCCTCCATCACCACCAGCATCTTCAATGGGAACTGGGACTTCATCAGTGGACAAGGAGTCCTCAGATTCAGGGATCTCAATGGCTGGGGGGAAGCTCCTCACTGTCACTGTCAGAATCTGAGTCCTGAAATTCAGACTTCATTTGTGAGTTGTCTCCTTTTGAAAGACATTGCTAATGCTCCAGCTTATATCACTAGCTACATACATAAACAACAACACTGAATGGCTCAGAGTGGGAGTGAGAGGTAACGTGATTGACTGCCTGCAAGTGCCATTTGTATCAATAAATCACTATCAAAAAATGTCTTGTGTGGTAATTATTTATATATTTACTGTTTTATTCACGTTTTTCAAGTAACGATGATAAATCATGCATTCCGATTCTTGCATAGATTGTAATGGGCACATATTATGTGTGTAAAATACTTTTTTGAAGGTTGTACTGATTATGATGAGCTAAGCTAATTCCAGCTATGTGTGGAGCCATGTTTGTTGACATACAATGCATACAATCGTCTGTCGGACCAAAGATGCTATCACAAAATGAAGTGAGTAAGGGTTCACACATTTTTTGAGAACTTCAGGAAGTGAATGGTGGGATGTGAATGATGGTAGACACCCCTTCAACATGCATACTATAAACAGACCAAACTCATCTTGTCTTCTCTTATTATCTTTCGTTTCTGTGAGGAAAAAAGCATGGCTGCGCGCTGAAACGAATCATCGGATTACTTTAGATTTCTAAAAAGTGTTTTACTCAATTACTTTGAACAATAGTGAGCTCACCCGTGATGTGATTAATTCTATATATTAATTGCTATTAGCTAATTCATATTGTAGTTTATGTCAGTCGAGAGTGATAAAATATGACCGCTTGTGTTGCGTCAATCTTTCCTCAGTTAGCGCTAGGACAAATGTAGCCTAAATTTTTCAGGTTTGGATGAGCTGGATGATTGTGTTATGTGAATATCTGAACATTGCATCCAAAAATAGACTGACCACATTCTGGACATGTCACGTTCTGACCTTTATTTCCTTTGTTTTGTATTTATTTAGTATGGTCAGGGCGTGAATTGGGTGGGCAGTCTATGTTTGTTTTTCTATGTTTTGGGGTATTTCTATGTTTCGGCCTAGTATGGTTCTCAATCAGAGGCAGGTGTCATTAGTTGTCTCTGATTGAGAATCATACTTAGGTAGCCTGGGTTTCACTGTGTGTTTGTGGGTGATTGTTCCTGTCTCTGCACCAGATAGGACTGTTTAGGTTTTCCATGTTTATTGTTTTGTAGTGTTCATGTGTACATTTACGTATTAAAAGAACCATTGACACTTACCACGCCACATATTGGTCCTCTGATCCTTTTCGCCTCTCCTCTTCGGAAGAAGAAGTCCCTGACAGGACATACCTTTGTAAGGACTGTGTTTGTGTAAATAGTTTCTGAAAAAACACTGTGGTCAGCTCAAATGCTGATTGTTGCGTCATTGGAAACTAGCAGTTCTAAATAAGCATTCTAAATAAGCGTTCTAAATAAGCGTTCTAAATAAGCGTTCTAAATAAGCATTCTAAATAAGCGTTCTAAATAAGCGTTCTAAATAAGCGTTCTAAATAAGCATTCTAGTCACACGGGTGTGATCATATGCTTCAGGGACCACTGTAGAACGATCACACCCATGTGATGGTATGTATGAAAGGGTTAACCAACAATGCTTGTAATTAAACCATTTTATTTGTATTTACAGATGGCATACAAGTTTATTATTAAGGCACATGAAAGTTCACATGTTCCAGAAGGCATTTCTGACCTCCAAAAACATTTTGATTAATTATAATTTTTTAAACATTAAAATGGCTCTCCTGTGGAGTTGTGACTTGCGATTTATGCCTAGTTTCCTGAAACGGGTCACATATAACATTGGCAATACAGTACAGCATTCCTAAACATTTCTGTACCAGTGACTGGCGAGACATGGTCCTCCTCCTCTTTCCTAACCATCTCATTTGTAAGACAAGGCTATGGCTACAGATACGACTTTTTCAGAATCTTTAATCACCTCGCTAAAAGATCTGCGCATGTGCGGATTACGTTCTGCGCATGTGTATACTTTACACTAAAAAACCATTGCATTTAATCGTGGATGATAATTCTTCACGTTTTACACATAGCAACCAACCATTAGATCTCAATTAGTTTCATGGGGATATGCATCTAGATCTTGAGTTAAACAGTGTTCCTTCGAAGTAGCATGCAGTGTTGTTTTGAATGATGTACATTGAGCTCATTTTTCTGCAGATGGTGATAACAAACTGTAGCATTGACTACCTGTGTATTTTGCCTTGTGGGGCACGCTGTTGTGTTTTGGCCACAAGAGAGAAAAAAGTTGTGTTTTTTTGTCTTACATTAATGTTAAACTATGCTATTATATTTGGTATTGTTATGTAGAATACTGTGATCATTATGTGATCTTGCAGGCATTGATTCAGCTTGATCTAACTTTGATCTAACTTTGCCTGAGACGCCTGCGAGTAAAGTAAAGAAAATACACACGTGTAGAAGGCAATCTGCACATGCACATAAGATTCAGGAAGTTCCAGATCTATTAATCAGACGACAATAGATCCCGAAAAAGTCGGATCCGCAGCCACTCGATTAAAACAAATACAATATGTAAAGACACCAGGTGAGATAGAACTCACCACTATAACGGTGCCTCTGCACTGGTGCATCAAATTAAGTAACATAATAAAAAAAATCTGAATCTGTCAGTTTAAGTTAGAAATAAAGTGGCTTGCGAAAGTATTCACCCCCTTGGCATTTTTCCTATTTTGTTGCCTTACAACCTTGGATCCCCAAAGTTAATACTTTGTACATCCACCTTCTGCAGCAATTACAGCTGCTAGTTTCTTGGGTTATGTCTCTATGAGCTTGGCACATCTAGCCACTGTGATTCTTGCCCATTCTTCAAGGCAAATTTGCTCCTGCTCCTTCAAGTTGCATGGGTTCCGCTGGTGTACAGCGATCTTTAAGTCATACCACAGATTCTCAATTGGAATGAGGTCTGGGCTTTGACTAGCCATTCCAAGACATTTAAATGTTTCCCCTTAAACCACTTGAGTGCTGCTTTAGCAGTATGCTTAAGATCATTGTCCAGCTAGAAAGTGAACCTCTATTCCAGTCTCAAATCTCTGGAAGACTGAAACAGGTTTCCCTTAAGAATGTTCCTGTATATAGCTCCATCCATCAGTCCTTAAATCCTGACCAGTTTCCCAGTCCCTGCCAATGACAAACATCTCCACAGCATAATGGGACACCATGTCACGCCCTGGTCGAGGTATTTTGTGTTTATCTTCATTTATTTGGTCAGGCCAGGGTGTGGCATGTTTTTTTTGTATGTGGTGTGTTGGTATTGGGATTGTAGCTTAGTGGGGTGTTCTAGTTAAGTCTATGGCTGTCTGAAGTGGTTCTCAATCAGAGGCAGGTGTTTATCGTTGTCTCTGATTGGGAACCAAATTAAGGCAGCCATATTCTTTGTGTGTTTCGTGGGTGATTGTCCTTAGTGTCCTTGTTCCTGTCTCTGTGTTAGTTTACACAAGTATAGGCTGGTTCGGTTTTCGTTACATTCATTACGTTCTTTGTTTTGTAGTGTTTGTAATTGATTAGTGTTTTACGTTTGTTTATTAAACATGGATCGCAATCTACATGCTGCATTTTGGTCCGACTCTCCTTCACCACAAGAGAACCGTTACACACCACCATGCTTCACTGTGGGGATGGTATGCTCGGGGTGATGAGAGGTGTTTGGTTTGCGCCAGACACAGCTTTTCCTTGATGGTCAAAAAGCTTAATCTTAGTCTCATCTGACCAGAGTACCTTCTTCCATTTGTTTGGGGAGTCTCCCACATGCCTTTTGGCGAGCTCCAAATGTGTTTGCTGATTTCTTTCTTTAACCTGGCTTTTTTTCTGGCCACTCTTCCGTAAAGCCCAACTCTGTGGAGTGTACAGTGTAAAGTGGTCCTATGGACAGATACTTCAATCTCCACTGTGGAGTGTTGCAGCTCCTTCAGGGTTATCTTTGGTCTCTTTGTTTCCTCTCTGATTAATGTCCTCCTTGCCTGGTCCGTGAGTTTTGTTGGGTGGCCCTCTCTTGGCAGGTTTGTTGTGGTGCCATATCCTTTCCATGTTTAGTAACGGATTCAATGGTGCTCCGTGGGATGTTCAAAGTTTCTGATATGTTTTTATAACTCAACCCTGATCGATAATTCTCCACAGCTTTGTCCCTGACCTGTTTTGAAGAGCTCCTCGGTCTTCATGGTGCCACTTGCTTGGTGGTGCCCCTTGCTTCGTGGTGTTGCAGACTCTGGGGACTTTCGGAACAGGTACATATATATACTGAGATCATATGACAGATCACGTGGCACTTAAATAAAGTCCACCTGTGTGCAATCTAACTAATTATGTGACTTCTGAAGGTAATTGATCTTATTTAGGGGCTTCATAGCAAAAGGGGTGAATACATATTTACGCATTTCAAAAACAAGTAATTTTTTTCATTTCACTTCATGATTGTTGCATCAATCATAACAGGATGTTCTAAATAAGTGTTGTCATCACACTGGTTGGCGCGTACGCTGCAGGGACCACTGTAGAAGGATTTGTTGATATGTGTGAAAAGGTTCAAAACGATTCTGCTGAAGTCTCCAGTCATCTAAAATGATGGGGGGGGGTTCTGAAAGTGCCTTATACTCTACTGCTCTGTATAAAAAGTATTAATATGCATGGAATGCTTATTGTAAAGGGAAAACAAATCTGGCATTCTGGTACCTCAGAGCGCCCCAGGTCACCCCCAGCTCGGCACCTCCCAAATTACAAATGAAGCTCTGCATATGGACGAGGGAATGCTGTCACCTCCAAGTAGGTGTTTGTCTGCTTGTGTACCTTCACAAATTAAACTCAACTGGCAGCTTCATTAAATAGTACCCGCAAAACACCAGTCTCAATGTCAACAGTAAAGAGGGATGCTGGACTTTTAGGCAGAGTTCATCTGTCCAGTGTCTGTGTACTTTTGCCCATTTTAATATTTGATTTTAATTGGCCTGTCTGAGATATGCCTTTTTCTTTGCAACTCTGCCTAGAAGGCACACATCTCTTCACTGTTGAGGTTGAGACTGGTGTTTTGTGGGTACTATTTAATGAAGCTGCCAGTTGAGGACTTGTGAGGCGTCTGTTTCTCAAACTAGACACTCTAATGAACTTGTCCTCTTGCTCAGTTGTACACCGGGGACTCCCATCTCCTGTTCCTATTCTGGTTAGAGCCACGATTTGTTACGATGTTCTGTGAAGGGAATAGCACACAGCTGTACGAGACCTTCAGTCCCTTGGAAATTTCTTGCATGGAATAGCCTCCATTTCTCGGAACAAGAATAGACTGACGAGTTTCAGAAGAAAGGTCTTTGTTTCTAGCATTTTGAGCCTCTAATCGAATCCACAAATGCTGATGCTCCAGATACTCAACTAGTCTAAAGAAGGCCAGTTTTATTGCTTCTTTAATAAGAACAACAGTTTTCAGCTGTGCTAACATAATTGCAAAATGATTTTCAAATGATCAATTCACCTTTTAAAATTATAAACTTGGATTAGCAAACACAATGTGTCTTTGGAACACAGGTGTGATGAATGCTTATAATGGGCCTCTCTACATCTACAGTTGAAGTCGGAAGTTTACGTACATTTTGGTTGTCATTAAAACTTGTTTCTCAACCACCCCAAAAATGTACTGTTAACAAACTATAGTTTTGACAAGTCGTTTAGACACAAGTCATTTTTCCAACAATTGTTTACAGAGATTATTTCACTTATAATTCACTATTCACAATTCCAGTGGGTCAGAAGTTTACATACACTAAGCTGACTGTGCCTTTAAACAGCTTGTAAAATTCCAGAAAATTATGTCCTGAAGCTTCTGATAGGCTTATTGACATCATTTGAGTCAATTGGAGGAGTACCAGTGGATACATTTCAAGGCCTACTTCAATCTCAGTGCCTCTTTGCTTGACATCATGGGAAAACTAAAATAAATCAGCCAAGATCTCAGAAAAAAATTGTAGACCTTCACAAGTCTGGTTCATCCTTGACAGCAATTTCCAAACACTTGAAGGTACCACGTTCATCTATACAAACAATAGTACGCAAGCATATGGGACCAAGCAGCAGTCGTACCACTCAGGAAGGAGAGGCGTTCTGTCTGCTAGAGATGAACGTACTTTGCGAAAAGTGCAAATCAATCCCAGAACAACAGCAAAGGACCTTGTGAAGATGCTGGAGGAAACAGGTACAAAATTATCTATATCGACAATAAAACAAGTCCTACATAATGACATAACCTGAAAGGCCGCTCAGCAAGGAAGAAGCCACTGCTCCAAAACCGCAATAAAAAAGCAAGACTACTACTACAAATACTATTTGGCGAAATGTCCTCTGGTCTGATGCAACACAAATATAACTTTTTGGCCATAATGACCATCATTATGTTAGGAGGAAAAAGGGAGATGCTTGCAAGCCGAAGAACACCATCCCAACCATGAAGCACGGGGGTGGCAGCATCATGTTGTGGGGCTGCATTGCTGAACGAGGGACTGGTGCACTTCACAAAATAGACAGAATCATGAGGTAGGAAAATCATGTGGATACATTGAAGCAACATCTCAAGACATCAGAATTGGGTCTTCCAAATGGACAATGACCCCAAGCATACTTCCAAAGTTATGGCAAACTGGCTTACTGACAACAAAGTCAAGATATTGGAGTGGCCATCACAAAGCCCTGACCACAATCTTATAGAAAATTTGTAGGTAGAGCTGAAAAAGCTTGTGCGAGCAAGGAGGCCTACAAACCTGGCTCCGTTACACCAGCTCTGTCAGGAGGAATGGGCAAAAAATCACCTAAATTATTACGGGAAGCTTGTGGAAGGCTCCCCCGAAACCTTTGACCCAAGTTTTTTTTTTTTTAAAGCAATGCTACCAAATACTAATTGAGTGTATGTAAACGTATGACCCACTGGGAATGTGATGGAAGAAAATAAAAGCTGAAATAAATCATTCTCTCTGCTATTATTCTGACATATCACATTCTTAAACTAAAGTGGTGATCCTAACTGACCTAAGACAGGACTTGTGAAAAATGAAGTTTAAATGTATTTGGCTAAGGTGTATGTACATTTCTGACTTCAACTTTTCATACAGTTTGTGGAGTGTTTGAAAAGTTAGTTTTAATGACTCCAACCTAAGTATATGCAAACTTCTGATTTCAACTGTAGATATTCCATAAAAAATCTGCCATTTCCAGCTACAATAGTAATTTACAACATTAACAATATCTACAATTGTAACGCACTTCTATGCGTAGTTGGTGCGGAGTCAGGCGCAGGAAGCAGAGGGTAAAGGACAATGTTTTATTCCAGCGCAGGAAAATAGTCACGCCAAAACACCAGGCGCAATAACAAGACCGGCCCAAAACCAGGACCCAACCAGTCCGGAGAAAAACAAGAAAACGCACAACCACAAACATGAACAGAATAAAATAAGCCCGCACAAAGAGCAGGCGGGCATTACCGGCTTAAATAGCCCAACTAAAACCTAAACAAGGAACAGGTGTAACAAATAAGACAAAACCAACAGAAAAGGGAAAAGGGATCGGTGGCAGCTAGTAGACCGGTGACGACGACTGCCGAGCGCCGCCCGAACAAGAAGAGGAGCCACCTTCGATGGAAGTCGTGACAACACTGTTTGTCTGATCAATTTTATGTTATTTTAATTGGACAGAAATGTGCTTTTCTTTTAAAAACAAGAACATTTCTAAGTGACCCCAAACTTTTGAACAGTAGTGTATGTACATACAGTGCATTCCGAAAGTATTCAGACCCTTTGATCTTTTCAACATTTGTTACGTGTGCCTTATACTAAAATTGATTTTTTTTAAGTACTCCTCAATCTACACACAATACCTCATAATGACAAAGCAAAAACAGGTTTTGGATTTTTCTTTTGAAATATGCTTAAAAAACTGATATACCTTATATGCATAACTATTCAGACCCTTTGCTATGAGACTCAAAATTGTGCTCAGGTGCATCCTGTGTTGATCATCCTTGAGATGTTTCCACAACATGATTAGAGTCCACCTGTGGTAAATTCAATTGATTGGACATGACTTGGAAAGGCACACACCTGTCTTCATAAGGTCCCACAGTTGACAGTGCATGTCAGAACAAAAAACCAAGCCATGAGGTCTAAGGAATTGTCCATAGAGCTCCATGTCAGGATTTTGATTTCATTAAACTGATGATTCAGCTCAAAGGTCTCAAATTCAATTCCTGGATGGCCAGTGTGTATGCATGTTTTTGTTCCAGCCCAACACTAACTCAACCAGTAACACACACAGATGATGCACAATGATGACCATCTTCTCCTTACCTTGTGAGTCTTTCGGTGACTGTAAATCCTGGACTTACAGCTGTGGCTGATGGCAGGGAAGGTGAAGGCTTGGATGTTGAAGGAAGGAGTAGCCCTGTGAGCATGCTTTTTTGCATGCTTTTCCTCCAGGTGTACACACACACAAACACACAACAAAACCCTATAATACTTTGGTTCTTGAATCGTTGATTACTCTTTTCCTGCATTTTCTATTCTAGTGTACTGCAGATCTGGGGAAGGTTACCACATTTCTTTTGCAGCATTGAAGGTCGCCAAGAACACAGTGTCCTCCATCATTCTTAAATGGAAGACGTTTGGAACCACCAAGACTCTCCATAGAGCTGGGAGCCCGGCCAAACTTAATAATCAGGGGAGAAGGACCTTGATCAGGGAGGTGACCAAAAACCTGATGGGCACTCTGACAGAGCTCCAGAGTTCATCTGTGGAGATGGGAGAATCTTCCAGATGGACAACCATCTCTGCAGCACTCCACCAATCAGGCTTTTAAGATAGAGTTGCCAGATGGAAGCCACTCCTCAATAAAAGGCACATGACAGCCTGCTTGGGGTTTGCCAAAAGGCACCTAAAGGACTCAGACCATGAAAAACAAGATTCTCTAGTCTGATGAAACCAAGATTGAACTCTTTGGCCTGAATGTCAAAATGCCAAGCATCGCATCTGGAGGAAACCTGGCACCATTCCAACGGTGAAGCATGGTGGAGGCAGCATCATGCTGTGGGGGTGTCTTTCAGTGGCAAGGACTGGTAGACTAGTCAGGATCGAGACAAAGATGAACAGAGAAAAGTATAGAGAGATCCTTGATGACAACCTTCTCCACAGCGCTCAGGACCTCAGACTGGAGTGAAGGTTCACCTTCCAACAAGACAACAACCCTAAGAACACAGCCAAGACAACGCAGGAGTGGCTTCGGGACAAGTCTTTCAACGTCCTTGAGTGGCCCAACCAGAGTCTAGACTTGAAACCGATCCAACATCTCTGGAGAGACATGAAAATAGCTGTGCAGCGACGCTCGCCATCCAATTTGACTGTGCTTGAGGGGATCTGCAGAGAAGAATGGGAGAAACTCCCCAAAGACAGTTGTGCCAAGCTTGTAGTGTCATACCCAAGAAGAGTAATGCTGTAATCGCTGCCAAAGGTGCATCAACAAAGTACTGAGTAAAGGGTCTGAATACTTATGTAAATGTAATATAATAGTTTTTGTTATGTTACATTTGCTTTGTCATTCGGTGGTGGCGTGTATAGATTGACAAAGGGAAAAAACAATTTAATACATTTTAGAGTAAGGCTGTAATGTAATAAAATGTGGAAAACGTTAAGGGGTCTGAATACAGCACTGTACTTCCATTCATTTCTTAAACTGGTACCGAGCTACCTTCAGACGAGTCTTGTGAGGCTTGTGGGCATCCTAAAACAAAATGTGTCATGTGTCATGTTCTGACAAACTCTGCTGTAGCTCAGCCACCTTCCACCGCAGACGCGGAAGGCTGCCATTGGTGGATTTGGTGGATGTAGACGCAGCCCATACTAAAATAACTGATATTTCTATCTTAAACAGATGGATTTTCATAGGGATTATTTTATTATGCTAATTATATTTCTACGGGGTCCCGGATATCAGCTCCAGGTGTTGGGGATTCTATTGGGGAGATATAAGTAGCACACATGAGGACATTTTTGTCAGTTGAGATAATGTCCTTATTTATTTCTTGCCAGAAGTAAAATGCTCGTGTTATGACTAATTTAATAGAGTGTGTTGGTTAGGTCTGCTCGATACCAAATGAGCATATCCCCTGACTCTCTTAGCGGTTGCACACCTGGTAGTACGGTGGATGGGACTACCAGCTCTCTGTAACCTGAAGGGCAACCAGTGGATTCATTTTCTCTATACCATGTTTCTTGAAGGATAACAATGTATGTATTTCCAATTTCTTTGATGTAGTCTGGGTTACTGCTCTTTAGGCCAAAGGCAGAAAACCTCAGACCTTGTATTTTCCAGGATGAGTCTTTCTCTCTCTGTCTCTCTGTCTCTCTTTCTCCCTCTCTGCCCACTATCTCTCTATCTCTCTTTCTATCTCTATCCCCATCCCTTTCCCCAAAAGTGAGCACCTCTTCCTCAACAGGAAAAGGCAACAAAAGAAAACATGGAGGATACCATGGATTCCTCCCCGTACTCCTCACATCTGCGCTGCACTTCTCCCTTGTCTACCGGCGCAGCTGCTGCCAAGCCTGGGGAGGCTTTTGGCCATCTTCCTCTCCCTGCACCGGCTGGTCCTCCGGGAGGATGGCGAGGCTGACTGACTGGTACCCGGTCTACCAACCAGATAATGGATCGTGCCAGGAGGGATTGTGATTGTGATGGTGACAGGGAAGAGGTGGCGACGTGGGTTCGGGCCACGCACTGAACCTGAGGACCAGGGGGGGAGGATGAGGATGTCTGTGATGTGCTGCCTGGTGGTGTGTGTGATCTGTGTGTGGTGGGGGGGTGCATTAGAATACACTAAAGCATATGTACATATACGTGCAGTGTGTTAGTGTGTGTGTGTTGGTGGGTGGGTGGGTGCCTGCGTGTGTGCATCCCTTTGTGAGTCTGTGAATGTGTGTCCCTACAGCATGTGAATCTGTGTGTGTGTACATGTGTGTGTGTCTGGATTTCAGTTCCCAGTGAGTGTGTGTGGAAGTGAAATCTCACGTTGAAAGCTGACCCAGATGTATTTTAATTTGATGTTTACAGACCTACCAAAACCCAAGGAGACAGATGTGAAGACACACATGTTCAGTGGTAAATAGTAAATACGGGCATCCCAACTCCACATGATAAAGCAGTTTAAAACTGAGATGTACCCTGTCTGTATCCTGTCCCAGGAATAAGAGTTGGTGCAAAATGGTTGCTTTAGCCCTCTTCAGCCCTCTCAGCCAGGCCCAGTCTCAGCCCTAGCCACAGCCACAGCCCCAGCCAGGCCTAGCCCTGGAAACATATCCATGTCACCATCCTCCCTCCTTACGAAAAAGAGACTGGGGACTGACTTCCTGACACAAACAGTATTGTAATGTGGCAATGTCCTGCAGTGCCAGATCTTACCAGAGACTGTGATGGTAAGTGACTGCTGTAATTGTCCTAGTCCCAACTGTGTCACTTTGCCCATTGCCTACGGTCTGGTTTTATGTGTGTGTGTGTGCGCGTGTGTGTGTGTCTTGTGTTCCCCTCATGGGTAGACTTGGCACAGACCCTCTGCCAGTGCAGTATAGGAGACTGTTCACATACTGTAACTACATAAATGATTTTCTCTGTTTTGACGGACTACACTAAACCAGAGGTCTCATGCTTTTGTTCCAGCCCAGCACTAACACACCTGCTCAAATCAAATGATCGTGGACTTTGATTTTACATTAGTTGAGTTGTATTAGGTTGTATCAAGTTGAGTTTTTTGTTTGTGGGTACACCTGGAGGAAAAGCGTGGAAAGAAGCATGCACAAGTAACACACACAGATCACAGCCCGATGATGACCATCTTCTCCTTACCTTGTGAGCCTTTCGGTGACTGTAAAGGCCAATCCTGGACTTACAGCTGTGGCTGATGGCAGGGAAGGTGAAGGCTTGGATGTTGAAGGAAGGAGTAGCCCTGGGAGCATGCTTCTTTGCATGCTTTTCCTCCAGGTGTACACACACACAAACACACAACAAAACCCTATAATACTTTGGTTCTCGAATCCTTAATTACTCTTTCCTCACATTTTCTATTCTAGTGTACTGCATTCAGAAACAGCTTGTGTGATGTGTATATTTATGTGGTTGTTATATACTGTATATATGGCTGTCTATATAATCTATTCTCACATACACAAGCTGCTTGTATCTGCTCACTCATTCATCTCCCTGCCCTCACATGCTCCCATTGCCTCTCGGACACACACACACACACACACACACACACACACACACACACACACACACACACACACACACACACACACACACACACACACACACACACACACACACACACACACACACACACACACACACACACACACACACACACACACACACACACACAACAAATGGGCAGAGAAACGAGGAGAGAGAGAGATCTACGTGGTTGCTTAGTGTACTGTACCGCACATCAAAAATGAAGTTGTTTACAATGGCAAATGGGGACATCTTACTGCAGTCTGTTTGAAGTGACAGTCATTTGAGCAGCGGAGGGAGAGCACCGGGCTCGCCTCTCACTGTACAGTAGGGCGATCCAGGCAGATTGCTTAACAGTGACTTCGAAATTGGAAGTCTATCCGTGTCCTGAGGACGTCGGGAATTCACTTAAAAACTAGCCACTAGGCAACAGTGAGCTCCATTACATCAAGTAGGCTTGGGTTTTGCTTGGGAGTGGCGGATGGGCGTAATCCCATAACTCTGGATCAAGTTGTGTGTGTCGATCCCAGGGGTTTTAAATTGTTTTGTTTTAACCCTATCTCAAACATTAACCCTTATTTTAACCATTTGGAATAGGCGGTGGATGGGCATAATCTCATGACTCTGGATCATAAGGTTGTGTGTTTTCCTAGTGGTGAACACTTGTTTAAATGTTTTTGTTTGTTTGTTTTAACCCAAATCTTAACCCTTACGTTAACTATTCAGTATGATTCATGTTTTATTCTTTCCATAAACCTTCATCCTTAACCTTCTAAATTTGACATTTGGAGCAACTTCAAAAATTGACGTTTGGAGAAGCATGGATAAACGTCTAATTCTGCAGTGAGACTGTGAGAGCTTGCTTCTTTACCATTCACTCTTTTCTCTCCCTACTGTACATCAGAGACGCCTCTATTAAATGCACAGAGTGGAGAGTATATCAATCAGTCGATGTGTTAGTCAGTAAATTAACAGTAGAAACAGTGTTCTTTGGCGTAATGCTGCACAGTGCCCCGGAGTGGTTTCTTGGTTTCTCTCCAGCTTACGTAACAGGAAGGACTGAGAGAAGAGGAGGAAAAGAGGAAAAGAGGGAGATTCATAGGGAGAAGGAAGAGGAGGATGAGAGTGGGGATAGGGTAGCGCTTGGAATGTGTGTTCTGCATGGGTGCTGTGCGGTATGTATCCAAAGTCTTTCTTTGCCCAGTTCGACACACAAACCACACTAAACACACACACACTGTCTATAACCCAACCAGAGGGATTGGACTACCTGTCTTGTCGATTGCCTAACCAATAGTCAAGCCAGGCACCTTCTGAATAATTCACTCTACTTACCTTCTCCTCTCCTCAGGTCAAGGAAATAAATAACTAATCACGTAAAGTATGTAGGGTAAATATATACAGAAATGGGAGAGGATTCAACCTTGTGCCTCAGCCAGAGGTATGTTGCCACCTTCTGGATTATCAGCCAAACTTCACGGAGTGAAGAGACTGGCCAATAGAAATGTACCCCTCTCATCGCCTGACTCATGTTCATGAAAGGACCATTTTGTGCTGAAATATTGTAAAAAGACTCAAACGTGTTGTATTTTAGTATTGAAGTCATATACAACATGTGGAACAAAAATATGGGATACAGCATTAACTCATGTCTGACACTGAGTTATCCTATCTCTCCTGAGAAAAGGCATATTATTTCTAAAAGCATGTACTGTAGATACATGATTATCATTGGTCCATTCAAATCTGAATAATATATGGTTGACATTTCACAAATGAAATGTGAATGTAGGGGTCCTCTTCTCTTCTATGAATGCATATGTGTTCTAATGTGTTCTGTGCCTGCTTATCCTTGTGCTCTCTCATTGCCTTCATGGCTCCCTAATATGATCTGTGTTATGGCACAGTGTTAATTGGTGTGTGTGTGAGTGTGTGAGAGTCTGTGTTTGGTTGTTGTGTCCTGTCCCTTGACTCCCTGCGTGTGTGTGTGTTAAATTGTAGTTTCGTTGTTGTTGGCACAGTGCACTGTGTGTTTTTCCATGGAGTCCGTGCGAGATGTTGGTGGATGGAACCGTGTGTGTGTGGTTCCATGGCCAGTGTGTGTAGTTCTGTGGGGTTGGCGCGGGGTGCTGAGTAAGCGGGATGCCACGCTGATTGGGCACATGCCCCAGAAAGTTCCAAAGGACAGGACACCAGCACCACCCTTCTGCTCTCTCTCTCTCTTACTCGCTCTCTCGCTCTCTATCTCTCTCTATTCCCCCTTTTCCACACACCCACTCTCCCTCTTTCTCCCTCTACTCTGACTAGCGTGGGGGCAGGCATATCCGTCAGGCCACCAGACATGAGTAACACATGCTTAGAAAATACAAACAACATGCTAAGAACACAGCACCAACACAGCCCCCAATCTACACTTGGACAGGGGTCTTTGGGTAGAAATGTTTGGATTCCCCCTGAAGTGTAAATACCCGCAGTGAGCCCTTCTCTTTAAATAATTGTAATATATATATATATATATTACATTATTATTAATTGATGCTATTTTTAATAGACTTTAGTTCAAAACTTTAGTGTAGAGATTGAGAATCTAGTGGTGTGTTATATTTGGTTAAATGGTGTAAATGACCATTGTACTTGTATTTTAGAAATATTTGAATCATCTTAAAATTAAAAAGCTCTTTCAAAGCCTGTGATTTCCATTATGAATTAAGTTTTAGAAAAAAAGCATATATTTTCAAAGATAGATCTTTTGATCCTTTCGAGTTCTTCAATCGGCACAACAGTACTTTAGACATTATATCCATGAAACACTTTCTTCAATCGGAACAACAGTACTTTAGACATTATATCCATGAAACACTTGAGCTGCTTTCTTTCTTTGAGCATGTGTTTCTTTCAGGGGGTGCATTTCTCAAATGTTTCTCAAATGTTTAATTTTCCCTTTTTGATTCTCTATCAATTAGCGGGCCATTCACTTCAGTCTATCAAATGCTTTCAAGTGGCACAGACGGCCGCCCAAGTACCAACTCTTCATTTAGTTCCTGAATAATAAAGACTGGCCCATCCGTGTGTCTGATGGTGTGGGAGGGTGAAAGAGATCCATTATAATTACATGCTTGGCTAGCTCTGAGGGAACAGTGCACTGTGTTTAAAGGGCTTTGTCAACTTTACTCCCATTTACCTGAGGCCCCTTTGCTCCACAGACTAAGAAACGTGCTTAAATCAAGTGTTAAGAGTATAATAGGGTTTGATGGGACTAAAACTTGCGCAGACTAGTGTCAGGTTTTAAATGTGAAATATATGATGAGAAAATAATTGCTAATAATAGTACAACCAGACAATAACATTGTAGGCTGTGGTTAACGGAACATTTTACTCTCTTATCACGTATAGGTTTAATATGCAAGCAAAACTATGCTCTGTTATTTTAGATCTTTACTTTCCATGTGTGTGTATTGTTGTGAAATTGTTAGATATTATTTGTTAGATATTACTGCACAGATAGAGCTCGAAACACAAGCATTTCGCTACACCAGCAATATCATCTGCTAAACACGTGTATGTGACAAATTAAATATGATTTGATTTTTATTTCTGAAAACAAAGTTTTCACATTCATATATATATTTATTTAATTTATGAATCTATTTGTTTACTCATGTATTTATTTAATCGGGACAATGCACAATAACTAACATCTTGAAATGAATTAACACATAAAATTATAATTTAGTTACAATGTAGTCTAACAATGTCTTGCAATGTAGGCTAACAACAAATAAATTACTACAAATAAAACAAAAATGCCCACAGTGGCACAATGACATTGTATTACAACTAAACAACAAGAATGACTTGAAGCTGTAAGACACTCAAACACACTATGAGAAACCAACTAAATGAGAAACAAACTAAGTATTTTAAAATGACTTGGCCATAGAATTGATTTATTTATAACTTTAATGAAGAATGTATCTCAGTAAGCCCCCCCGCCACCAAAAAAAGAGGCATTAACTGAAAATAGGGTTTGATTTTTAGATTACATTTACTTAGCCTTAAAGTGTTTGAAATGTCACCTCTCAAAATTGATGTTGCAAGACTGAAATTAACACTATCAAATGGAACATATACAAAACGTTTCAAATGTTTAAGCATTTTTTAGGATGATTAATATTGCTATTCATTTTGATAAGTGCAAAAATAAGAATAACTGATAATGTCTTGTTTTTATACATTATATTTAATTATTCTCCTTACAATAATTTTTGACAAAGTATTGTAAGGAGTAGGCCTACTATTTGTTCATAACTTAGGAACATAACTAACTGATTACTATCATGAATTTCTTAAAGTTGAATCCTTAGTCAACATTGTTATACAATACCACAAAAATTTAGATTTGTGTTGTACATTGCTACAACACCTTGAATCTCTTTGATGTAATGAAACTGGATATCAACCAAAATCTGGAAAGCTTTCTCCGTGTGATCACTGTGGTTTTGAGGTTAACTTGTAGAGCTCTACATAGACTTTAGACAGCCTGAATCTGTAAGAAGTTATAACTCTCAAAACCCAAGTCTCTCTCCCTCTCCCTATCCCTCTACCTCTCTCCCTCTCTCTCTCTCTCTCCTCTCCCTCTCTCTCTCTCTCCCTCTCTCTCCGACCCCCTTTCCTTTTCTCTCTTTGAGTTGCGGAGGACCATTTAAAGAGAGGCGCGGTGCACTCTGTGACCTATGCTTGTCAGTGTTAATTGTATGGGTTTAATTATAAAAAAACACATTGACCACATTGAAAGGACTCTAAGTTAAATCCTTCCTCTTCAGCCCAAATGTCTGTGATTTAGACCGGGGCAGGGCCATATACAGCAAGTTAGAAGGATGGACGGGTGGACGGACGGCAGCCGGGCAGGCAGACGGGCAGGCAGCCGGGCAGGCAGACAGGCAGGCAGACAGGCAGGCAGGCAGGCAGGCAGGCAGGCAGGCAGGCAGGCAGGCAGGCAGGCAGGCAGGCAGGCAGGCAGGCAGGCAGGCAGGCAGGCAGACAGACAGACAGACAGACATTATATTCTGAACACTGACTAATATTACATTGTGTATCAACTCAGAGAGTGGCTATAATGTCCTGTCCTGTCTGTAATGATATAAGCCATTTAGCAGAAGCTTTTATCCAAAGCGACTTAGTCTGTCTGTCTGTCTGTCTGTCTGTCTGTCTGTCTGTCTGTCTGTCTGTCTGTCTGTCTGTCTGTCTGTCTGTCTGTCTGTCTGTCTGTCTGTCTGTCTGTCTGTCTGTCTGTCTGTCTGTCTGTCTGTCTGTCTGTCTGTCTGTCTGTCTGTCTGTCTGTCTGTCTGTCTGTCTGTCTGTCTGTCTGTCTGTCTGTCTGTCTGTCTGTCTGTCTGTCTGTCTGTCTGTCTGTCTGTCTGTCTGTCTGTCTGTCTGTCTGTCTGTGTGTGTGTGTGTGTGTGTGTGTGTGTGTGTGTGTTGTGTCTGGTTGTCTTGAGTCAGTGCATATCCTTTTAGATACATTGTTCTTGTTTTAAATGTATGTAGTTCTGTCATTGGGCTGTTCTTGACTATTAGTGTTCTGTATTGTGTCATGTTTTGTGAGGACCCCAGAAAAATGAGCTGCTGCTATTACAACAGCTAATGGGGTTCCTAATACAATACCAAAATACTTGTCTGGCCTGTATCTGTTGCTCAGATGCTCTTAGCCATTTGATTTGATTGCCACCGCCAGGATTGTCTTCCAAAAGGAGTCTGTGTATTCAACCTTTCTCTTGTTGATAACTTCATGGACGGTAAAAACAGTGGTTGTAAAACGGAGCCTCTTCTGAAAGTACAGGACAATAAAAAGTGAAACTAGGATTGAGGATTTTTTTCTGACTATAGCAAAAACCTATGTATGATGAATGTATACCATGTTGCTGCTCAATGCTCATAAAATGTATCACAGTGCTTTACATATCATTTCAGTTTTAAAAATGTACAAAATGTAACCGAGTGCAAACACGTTATTTTATAATGAAACAATATTATCCAAGGAGTATAAATTAAACATAAATGTTTTCAGTACTCCCACACCTGTGCTATCTTGAACCTAAAAGGGTTCTTCAGATGTTCCCATAAGAGAACCATTTTTGGTTCCAGGTAGAAACCTTTTGGGTTCCATGTAGAACCCCCAAAAAGGGTTCTCCTTTTTTTCTATTAGTACAGTATTCATTCTATAAAGACTTTAGTTAAGGTGCTGCAAAACAAATGTAAGAAATAATTCAGTCAATTTTAGGCCTTTGTTAAGGCAGACTGAGTGAAGCTATTTTGAATCAGAAGGATTTGTCATCAGATTGACAGGCTGTTGACAGCAGTATTGGGGCAGTATTTAGCAAGGTCTCGGGACCCCCATGGCTAAAGTGAATTTTATGGAGACTCTGGTGAGTGGCTGGCATAAAGAGAGTGACTGGGAGTTTGTAAAGCCGATGCAAATGAAGGTATTTCATGTTGACATCTCACCGTCCAGGGTGTGATAGTTGATCACTTTTTTGTTGAGTGGGAAAACAAAAGTGGACGCGAAGCCTACCCAACAGCACAAAAGGGGTGACAGGGTCTGTGATTTCTCAGTGTGTGTGTGTGTGCGAATGTGTGGTTACACCCACCACTGTCTCACTCACTGCACTCTCTTCTCGGAGTATATTAACAGTCCTAATTCACAATGTATGGACTCTGCCGAGTGGATATCAACAGTCCTAATTCACAATGTATGGACTCTGCCGAGTGGATATTAACAGTCCTAATTCACAATGTATGGACTCTGCCGAGCGGATATTAACAGTCCTAATTCACAATGTATGGACTCTGCCGAGTGGAACATTCCCAGTTATGAGAATGTCCTAATTCACGACTCTGCCGAGTGGAACATTCTATGAGAATGTTAAACGTGCAATTGGTGCAATTGGGCTAAATCTGTTGTGGATATTACTGGGGAAATTAACAAATGAGCTGTGAGGGGAAATAAACAAACCATTGCACAGGTTTATGGTCAACAAGTGAGAGCGCCGCTCTCAAGACTGATAATAAAATGGTGAGATTAGTTACTTGGAATTAAACATATATTTTTATGAGACCAATATTTATTTTTCATGTTTGTACATTTTTGCTTTACTTTTCTCTTTAACCATATATTCAAACTATATGTGTAAACAAAGTAAAATAGATGTTTGGAATAATTGCTAATAAAAATGATAAGGGAATAATTCTGTTTATATTTGTTACTTTCGAAGCCTCAGATTCCTCCCAAAGTTTCCGTTTAGTTCTGGATCATTTCTTGGCACTGTACTCTTAGATTTACTAGAAGCCTCCTGGCTTTTCTATGGTCTATAGCGTCTATTTGAAAATGAATTGGCAAATTTTCTAGGATGCTAACAGTTGTATGCTATTACCAACAGATGCTGAAGGGGAAGACAGTTATTTAGAAAATTAGATTTTGATTCTTGCTCTTCAATGCAAAATCATGGTTGATGCTCATTTCCATGATTAGTTATCTTAGTAATTAAAACACAAAGACTGAGATGTTAATTCAATCTATTTTGAATTGTTTAAGAAATTAGCCACTGTATTTCAGCAGAGAAAAAGACAATGGTTATGAATTCTGGTGTCGAGGTATTTGTTTTGATACCTTGTATCATACATTTGTTTCCGTTTCTTTTACAGAGTTTGCAAAGGTATCTGTAATACAACACATTTATAATGTTCATTGGCATTTAATGCCAACAACAATTATTTTGCACATTTTAGAACATGTATTGTTTTTTAAATCAGTTGTTGTGTGGAAATTAATAATACTACTGAGAATATAATCATATTTTTGGGGGAATACTTTTTAATATAAAGGTCTGATAAAATGTACCTATTGAGTATTTGTTTTGTTAAATATCTGTCTGTGTTTTCATTGCATGTGTGTTAACATTTTGTTTTCAAGACAATCAATGGAAAGATGTTTAATTAAAGTTTGTATATTCATTACTTATTACAATTATACATAATACTGTCTGACCCAGTCCCTGACATTTGTTCATCGTTATTCATCGTTAATTCATTATATTTCATTTGTGGTAGTATTTGTGCATTTTTTTACTCACGTTTCTTCACAAAACGTGTTAAATCCCTTTCCCTCCCAGTTGAACACTAGATATTTTAGGGATGTAGTTTTTGTTGGGCAACACTGCCCCTACAGGTTCAATTGAAAAACTACAGCCCCTCAGGCTCTCAAACGGATTCTATCTACAACATTGACAGTTTTTTGTCATGTTTAATAGTTCAATTAATTTGCGAAAATACTCAGTCAATTTTCATAAACAGTTTTGTTGTTTCACACATGTGCAGACATGCTTATCTATGCAATGTATACAGTTATTATGTTTGCATCCAAGACAGAAAAGCCAACTAAACGATATACATTTCTAAAAGATATGAGTAGGGCTACCCAAAAATAAAAAAATATCTACAGTCAAATCAATAATACCTAAAAGGATCCTATAAAAGACATAAATTGATCCTCACTCAAGTGAACTGGGTTTTTTTAGAGAGAGAAGGAGCAGGAGAGAGAAAGAGATTGATGAAAACCAAATTAGAGTCGTAGCCGAGGTCTAATTGCTTTTTCATAATCCAGCAATCCTGCCGTAAAAAATGTGAGTGTAAAAATGTTTAATAAAAACCTTGCCCAATTAGAGTCTTTTCACTTTGTGTGTCAGACAGCAGGGTTCAAGGCTGATTGTCCCTCTGCTGCTCGGCGCTCCGTAGCAGAAGGTGATACCGGGTTGGTTTAGGCCCCCGCTACCCCTCCAAGCCTTCTGTTAAATTTGGCAGAAGAACGCCAGGCTTCGAGACCAAGAACAAAGAACCCTGCGATTTCAGTTTCCACCCGTAGAACCGGAGAAAGAATCCCAGAGACCAGAGAAAGAATGGCTTCATTTGGGTCTAATCTAGGAGAAGCAATTGCTTTACCTTGAAATTAGCTTGCTACCTCTCCATCCACTTTGATTGGTTGAAATGGTTGGGAAGTTTTTTAGAGGGTCCCCTTTGGCGTGTTTCTCTAAGGTGTTCCTTTGACGTGTTTCCACTGTATAGGCTCCAGCAGATGCCGAGCATTAATTGGCCTGTGAAGGCTTAACCTGGGGTTCCTAGTCGAGGGTTATTTGGTATAACCTAGTCTACACAATGTGTACTCATGAGGGCCTGGTATGAACTTTTCACAGGCTGTGCGGGTTTTCATATTAGGTGGGCTTGTGGGAAAGCAGGTGTTTCTGGGGTAATGTTTTAGCAGCAGGTAAGTCGGTAACAGAGAGCGGCTCGCTTCCCTCATCGGGCCAAAGCGATGACTGATGGGTCTGTCTTTTGTATGGATGTTTAGCGCAGTGAAAAGCCATATGCCACTGGCACAGTTTCCTTGCCCCAGCCACCTCCTAGAAGTGCCGGGGAGAGAGGGAGAGAAGGAAGAAGAGAACGGAGAGGGAGATAGAAAGTAGAAGGCTGGAGAGGGAGAGGGGTTTGAAAAATGAAGAGAGAGTGAGAGACAAATGGGGGGGGGTTAGAAAGAGTAGAAAGAGACAGACATACACACACACACAGACACACACAGGCCGGTCCAGCAGCAGCAGATATTGTATTTTTAATAACAGTGGTGGTCCCAGGCTCTGGTGTCCGTCCATCTGTCCAGCCCGGCCCCTCTCACAGCCTTGCCGACGCCCCCTCGTGAGAGGAGCACAGCTGTTACTGTAAAGCCCTGTCCAGAGAGGGATGAGCACTCCTCCCCTCCATCCCTCTATCATTCTCTACTTCCTCCTCTCCCAACCTTTTATCCCTCTGTCCCTCCATCCCTCCAACACTCTGCCCATCCATCCATCCCGTCACCCATCCCTCCCTCTTTCCACCCCACTCCCAAAGAGATGAAACGAACCAGCGAACCCTAGTCACTGTGCAGTCAGCCTGCGCGTCTGCAATTTCAGACCTCTTTAGATCATTTTTCATGCTCACCCGAAATGAATAATGCACGCATTAACTGGGGCCAGTTAATACATTTCCGTCTCACTGCACTATATTTTTCAATAAGGGGTCTAGCTGCTTCGCTTTGTTTTGCAAAACAAGCCTCAGAGGGCTCCTGCTGAAAATGATTACCACCCTTCCCTTTTCTCCCGACTTCTCCGCGGCCTCAAAAAATAACTTTTTCTCTATTTCCATGCAGTAAACACCAAACGTTCATTTTTTTTTACTACACAATCGTTAGTGACTAGGATATCAAATATTTGCAATTCGTTGTTTTCTCTGCAGATAATAACAGAGTGCATCTTACAGTACTCTCACATCACCTGGGCAGCGCTACATAAATGAGAATCAATCTTGGCAATGATTCCAGTACCAGACTGGGTAATGGAGGTCAAATTGGCAATGGACCAACATACTGTATGTCGATTAGATCATCGCAGCAGAGCCCTGGGTCATGTCAAGACTTCACAAAGACTAGCGTCCAGTTTCTCTGTCGCTAATGGTGATCCGAACAAAGAATGAATGAATGAGAATCTGGCTTCTCTGGACGTTTTATCGCCCATCTCTAATGATTAATCACCAGTAGTGGACACCTAGGATACCTAAGAGGGGTGGAGGGTTGGACAGATAGAAGGTCGCAGAGGGATGGAAGGAATGTGACACTAAAGGGATGGAAGGGCGGAGGCAGGATTGTGACAAGCTGTTACCTAATGACTGCCAGTTTAATGATCACACAGACGAAGATGATGATCACACATGACTCCTGACCTCTGGTGTTAGAGAAGGGGGAAAGTGTAGGGATGGGAGAGATCGTCGATGCGCTTTACATCAATTAGACAGAGGAGACGGAGGTGTCCATCAGAGCCCATTAGGGTTGTTGTGGTTGGGGGGACGGGAGGGATGGGCTGATTGATAAGAAGTTTGTCAGATGACCGAGAAGACCTCTCTCAGATGATGGGGGTAGGTTAGAGGTGGGGCAGGAGTGTTCAAATGAACATGGAACCATGATTCCACAGGATAGAGGTACAGATGTACTCTCTTAATTGACCAGATTCTCACAGCAGGAAAATAATCCTGCATCAACAGGCAATCTGAATTATTATGTGGATTATAATTAATGGACATTTCTGTAGGGGTTGATGCAGTTTTGTTAGGATAAATCAAATCTGACATTTTAAAGTGGAAATTACAAACTTTAGAAGCCTTTTTAAACCTTGAATACACTCAAAAACACTCAAAGTTTGCATTTCCTGCTGTGCAGGAAAATTCTCTGCGACAAGATTCATCAAATCAAGAAAGTAAAGCTGTATGTACAGTATGTGGCCAACAATTAGCCTACAGTGCCAATTACTTCTTGAGATCTGCGATCATAAAGTGAGTGTAGTGCTTTTTTGACATAATGGCAGGATTTACGGAGTTACCTCCTCATATCATTAGTTAAGATTTGGCAAATCTGCACATCTCCAGGCATCACATCTCATGCAGTCTAAGCTTTGGGAAAATACACTACACGACCAAAAGTATGTGGACACCTGCTCGTCAAACATCTCATTACAAAATCATGGGCATTATTATGGAGTTGGCCCCTACTTTGCTGCTATAACAGCCTCCATTCTTCTGGGAAGGCTTTCCACTAGATGTTGGAACATTGTTGCGGGGACTTGCTTCCATTCAGCCACAAGACTATTAGTGAGGTTGAGCACTAATATTGGGTGATTAGGCCTGGCTCTCAGTCGGAGTTCCAATTCATTCCTAAGGTGTTCGATGGGGTTGAGGTCAGGGCTCTGTGCAAGCCAATCAAGTTCTTCCACACCGATCTCGACAAACCATTTCTGTATGGACCTTGCTTACTATATGGACATTTCTAAGAGGAAAGTTACTACGGATATTGCAGGAGTTCCTGTTGAAATCAGACATGTCCGTGGTAAGGACAATTTGGTTGCTGAATGTCTTTCAAGGATGGTCAGTCAAAAAGATTTGTGTTTTGTGTTTTGTGTTTAGCCCTGGCTCACAATTTATTTTGATTGCACGTTTTTTTACGTGTTGGAGATGAATATTGTTTTGGTTGCGTTTGTTCCAGGGGGATGAGAGCATTAGAGAATACCAGAAAAAACATCTTAGAATGTATTTATTTTTGCTGTTTTTGGCCTGTATTGTTTACAGCCAGTGGAGGCAACGCATTCTAAGTAGCGACGCGTTTAAGTTGATTATGTTGTGAAACTAAAGTTGTTTTCTGTTGGTGGTGAGCAACATTTCTGGTGATGGTGAGCAAATATAGGATATATTTGTGGTCTTAATTAAGGGGGAAGGTGTTACAGGTTTTGGTTTTCTATTCTAGTTTTGAGGTTGGACAGCACATATAGCGCTTTAGTTTGTTCGGTGCACCGATTGGTGAAACCTTTTGTTAGTTGGTATGTTATACCTGTGCAGGTTTGTCCATCTGCTTAGTGGTAAGGTGTTTCACCTGTGCTGGCCCAGGCGCTATTTAAGAGTGGCTGGCCCTGTGCTCCAGTTGTTTTGATAGATCCGGAGGGTTAACACCTTTAGTTGGTGCTCCCCATGTTGATTTCTAGACAATCATTTATTTGATTTCCCTGATTCCGTTTTGCTCTACCTTTTTGTTTTGCTTCCTGTCTTTCAGTTTGGTGTGGATTTTTCTTTTGTTTGCCTCTAAGTGGGCAAATTCAGTGGGCGCTCTGGTTCCAGTTGTTGTTGATAGTCAACTTTCAGTGGACACCCCCATCAGTGTCTTTCAGAACCTCTCATAAAACCACATCTGTTTCGTTTTGGTTGTTGTCAGTGACTCTGTTATTTCCCCTGTTCCTCTGTTTGAGCGACATTATTTGGTTTTTGGACCTTCCCCAAACTGTTGCCACAAAGATGGAGTCACAGAATCATCTAAAATGTCATATGCTGTAGCATTAAGATTTCCCTTCACTGGGACGAACTAACTTGTTGGAAAGGCGGCATCCTATGACTGTGCCACGTTGAAAGTCACTGAGCTCTTCAGTAATGTCATTCTTCTGCCAATGTTTGTCTATGGAGATTGCATGACAGTGTGCTCAATTGTATACACCTGTCAGCAAGAGGTGTGGCTGAAATAACCAAATCCATTCATTTGAATGTGTGTCCACATACTTTTGTATATATAGCGTACCAGTATTTAATTCAATATTTCATGAATTGTGTCAGGGTGATTTAGTAGATAAGAAGTGTGAAGTGCAAAATGTTATCCAGTATGAGAAGTTAAAGCACCGGTAGGCAACCCATCTTTTATTAATGTCACTCTCTAGGACACCAGGTTCTTGTCAGTCAGAATAACTAATGAAGACCAAGTTTTTTGGGGTGGGGAGTCATCCCAACAAACTTGTTATGATAATATAAGGTTATTATGATCAAAATGTCTGCTCCCTGCTGATGAGTGTGGTGTATGTGGTATCCAGCCAGCCAGAACAACATGGATCAACATCCACCTTCAAGCCTAGGATGAGATAAACAAGAATGAAAGAGATGACTGTCATAAGAGACATACCCGGGAGCCGACTGTTCCCACACTCAGTTCTGGGAGCTCCGTTGGAAACTCAGTGCCCTCAAAAATCTTTAGGTTTGTGAAACCATCAACTGATCGACTTTTTCATCTCGTTTTAGTTTCAGGATATCCATAGCGGGTCTGACTGAACTAAGCGACCTTAGCAAGATGTTGTCCATTGAGAAGCGGGTTAGATTTTTTTGTTTGCCGTGTGTGTAAGCTATTTATTGTCATTTCAAGCATCTCCAACATTGTGTCTTTACATCAAAGCAGAGCAAATAAAAAAACAGTTACACAAACAAGGGTGAAATGTCATTAGTGGATACTAGTGTTGTATGTACAAGAAGGTGGAACTTATCGAAGACTGGCATTGATGGTAAAAAACCATCCAGATCAGGTTGTCGTGTCGCCCCCCCGGTGAGTGTATCAGTAACATCAACATCAAAGGGGCTGCGTTCAGTGACAACACGTGCATTCTACTGCATGTGTAAAGAAATGTTGCGGCCCTTAAAGGAGAGACACACCAGCAGTGCTTCAAAAGTTTCCTGTGAGCTGAGGGAGGCAGTTGAAAAAAATTGTGTGTTGACCTTTGAACCCGGAGTGCACAGTTGTTGACTGATGTATCACGTCCGGGTCAGCGCTTCCCTCAGCAGTGTCCTTTCAGAGAAGCCGAAGTGTGAGAGAGGGAGACAGTGAGACTATGTCTGAGAGAGAGTGTGTGTGTGTGTGTGTGTGTGTGTGTGTGTGTGTGTGTGTGTGTGTGTGTGTGTGTGTGTGTGTGTGTGTGTGTGTGTGTGTGTGTGTGTGTGTGTGTGTGTGTGTGTGTGTGTGTGTGTGTGTGTGTGTGTGTGTGTGTGTGTGTGTGTGTGTGTGTGTGTGTGTGTGTGTGTGTGTGTGTGTGTGTGTGTGTGTGTGTGAAAGAGACCATGTGTGATACTGTTTGTGTGTGTAGCTGTGAGGGATCTCATCACGTCTCTTTGAAGCCTCTATGTTTTCATCCAGCGATGGCTGCCGATGCTGACTGTCTCGGCTGACCCCTGGTTGCCTCGGTGGATACTTCAGAAAAACTTTCATGGCCAAACACCTTTCTGGGGAAAAGGGGGGAGAGTGCTGATGTCTCACACAGTATGACCATTATTTTCAGTACATGTAAAGTAACATGGTGAAAATGTTAATGTATTTTTGTCTGTGTAAGAGAGTGTCAACAAATGTTGATTAAAAAAAACAGATGGTGGAAAAAGCTGATAAAATGATGGCCATATTTTTAATTGAAACATTGGTTTTGCTCTTTTAGGTGGAAAAATCTAAAGATGTAAGATTTTTTTTTAAGTTCTGTGGTCAACACCTTTCTTACATTACAACTACAGAGGACGGGAAGAGGAGGGAGGAAACGAGGGATGGAGGAGAGGTGAAGGGTCCTGATCCCACCCCAGTTAGGAAAAGAACAGAGAGATGTGAGTCAAAATAAACACAGTAACACAAACCGTTTGAATGACCGAACCCTATCTGCCAATGCACCTCACAGACAGTAAACAATTGAACGATTGAACTATTCTTTTTTTCCTCCAGAGTAAAATAATGTAGAGTGTTGTGCAAGAATGCAATAAGCAATGGCACTCCCAAGCGGACCTGGGTTGAAATAATAGTATAAATCTTCCAAATACTTTGAGCGTTTGCTTGAGCATGGCTGGAGTGTGACTGGCAAATAGGTGATAATCGTACATTAGACTAACCCATTGTTTACATTGCGCTAGACAAGCTCAATCGAGCACAGATAAAGGATAGCATAGTATATAATCCCAAAGTGAATATAAAGTCATATTCTATTTGAACCCAGGTCTACTCCCGAGGGCTAGCCAAACTAAACACAGTTTTACAATGCCTGTTCTAGACACACAAAACGCACTGTGTTCCTCACAGCTGAGATAACATGGGGGTCAGAGATGAGAGAGGAGAGGGTTCACCGAGGATGGGTTCCACACAGATGAAACACAGAAACTTAGATAGACATGTGACTAGTGTTAGCTTCTAGAGCACCTGCTACTTACAATATCTTTAAGCAAAGCCATAAGGAAACAAACGTTGGGAGTTTGATTGCATAGCAGGTCCCAAATGGCACCTATTTCCCATCGTAGGGCTCTAATCAAAAGTTGTGGACTATATAGGGAATAGGGTGGCATTTATAGGAACCCTAACCCAGGTGGACAGGTGAGGTGACCCACACCTAGACTTCTGCTCTGCCTGAACAACACAGGGATAGACCTGCGACTGACACTCACACGGACCCCTGGGTTGTGTTCAGTAGGGTACACCGTAGCAAAAACTTTCTGCAATGGCAAACAAAAATCGTTCATATTGGACAAATTCAGGAACTGCTCCCCTGTTTTCTCTGAGCAGGCTCCTGCTCTGCCTCAACCCAGGGATGGTAACACTATCACTCTCTTCTGTCTAACATGGAACATATTATTAGAGGTTGCATATATTTCTACTCCATATGTACATTGAACAAACTATGAGTTTTGACTTTCTGCTCAGTCCAATCCTGAGTTCTGTATATCTAAATATTGAGTCATTGAAATATTCTGGATCAATAATCTGGGTTAATTTGTTGTAATTACGAGTTTTACCAGACACTAAATATCAGGAGAGATATTTGTTTTATGAAATTATAAAATAATCCAGTTTTTCTTCAGGACATATTTTCTCATGTAGAACAACTTTTTTCTGGCCTTAACCAGCCTGATCTCACAAGCTCACATTCTGTTTCTCAGCAAACTATCTGGTTTCACAAGGCTAACTTTTTTCCTTGTTGTTTGTTGTTTGTGTTGGTTAAAGAGTAAAGTTATGAACTTCAACTTGCAGTCACCCTCACAGGCTTTGATACAGGGTGCACCTGTATCATGATCATGCTGTTTAATCAGCTTCTTGATACCCCACACCTGTCAGGTGGATTAATTATCTTGACAAAGGATAAAATGCTCACTAACAGGGATGTGAAATAAAGTACACACAATTTGAGAGAAATTGAAAGCTCCTGAGAAAAGTGTTGTGTTCGAGGCCACCTAAAGAGAAACAGATTCAAGACCAATACTGGAGCAAATCGAGTTTGAGTCAAGACCGAGACCAGGATGGGGACAAGGGGTACGTGTCCGAGTTAAGACCAAGACTGATGGGATGCCAAGACCGAGTCAAGACCGAGACCAGGATGGGGACAAGGGGTACGTGTCCGAGTTAAGACCAAGACTGATGGGATGCCAAGACCGAGTCAAGACCGAGACCAGGATGAGGACAAGGGGTCCGGGACCGAGTTAAGACCAAGACTGATGTGAGGCCAAGACCGAGTCAAGACCGAGACCATAATGGGGACAAGGGGTACGTGTCCGAGTTAAGACCAAGACTGATGGGAGGCCAAGACCGAGTCAAGACTGAGACCAGGATGAGGACAAGGGGTCCGGGACCGAGTTAAGACCAAGACTGATGTGAGGCCAAGACCGAGTCAATACCGAGACCAGGATGGGGACAAGGGGTACGAGTCCGAGTTAAGACCAAGACTGATGGGAGGCCAAGACCGAGTCAAGACCGAGACCAGAATGGGGACAAGGGGTCCGAGTCCGAGTTAAGACCAAGACTGATGGGAGGCCAAGACCGAGTCAAGACCGAGACCAGGATGGGGACAAGGGGTACGTGTCCGAGTTAAGACCAAGACTGATGGGATGCCAAGACCGAGTCAAGACCGAGACCAGGATGAGGACAAGGGGTCCGGGACCGAGTTAAGACCAAGACTGATGTGAGGCCAAGACCGAGTCAAGACCGAGACCAGGATGGGGACAAGGGGTACGTGTCCGAGTTAAGACCAAGACTGATGGGAGGCCAAGACCGAGTCAAGACCGAGACCAGGATGAGGACAAGGGGTCCGGGACCGAGTTAAGACCAAGACTGATGTGAGGCCAAGACCGAGTCAATACCGAGACCAGGATGGGGACAAGGGGTACGAGTCCGAGTTAAGACCAAGACTGATGGGAGGCCAAGACCGAGTCAAGACCGAGACCAGGATGGGGACAAGGGGTCCGAGTCCGAGTTAAGACCAAGACTGATGGGAGGCCAAGGCCGAGACCAGGATGGGGACAAGGGGTTCGGGACCGAGTCAAGACCAAGACTGATGGGAGGCCAAGACCGAGACCAGGATGGGGACAAGGGGTTCGGGACCGAGTCAAGACAAAGACTGATGGGAGGCCAAGACTGATGGGAGGACGACCTGACATGATGACTCCTTACTGTCCCCAGTCCACTTGACTGTGCTGCTGCTCCAGTTTCAACTGTTCTGCCTTGTTATTATTCGACCATGCTGGTCATTTATGAACATTTGAACATCTTGACCATGTTCTATTATAATCTCCACCTGGCACAGCCAGAAGAGGAATGGCCACCCCACATAGCCTGTTTCCTCTCTAGGTTTCTTCCTAGGTTTTGGCCTTTCTAGGGAGTTTTTCCTAGCCACCGTGCTTCTACACCTGCATTGCTTGCTGTTTGGGGTTTTAGGCTGGGTTTCTGTACAGCACTTTGAGATATCAGCTGATGTACGAAGGGCTATATAAATAAAATTTGATTGATTGATTGATTGAAGACCGAGACCAGGATGGGGACAAGGGGTTCGAGACCGAGTCAAGACCAAGACTGATGGGATGCCAAGACCGAGTCAAGACCGAGACCAGGATGGGGACAAGGGGTTCGAGACCGAGTCAAGTCCAAGAATGATGGGAGGCCAAGACCGAGACCAGGATGGGGACAAGGGGTTCGAGACCGAGTCAAGACCAAGACTGATGGGAGGCCAAGACCGAGACCAGGATGGGGACAAGGGGTTCGAGACCGAGTCAAGACCAAGACTGATGGGAGGCCAAGACCGAGACCAGGATGGGGACAAGGGGTTCGAGACCGAGTCAAGACCGAGACCAGGATGGGGACAAGGGGTTCGAGGCCGAGTCAAGACCAAGACTGATTGGAGGCCAAGACCGAGACCAGGATGGGGACAAGGGGTCCGAGACCGAGTCAAGATCAAGACTGATGGGAGACCAAGACCGAGACCAGGATGGGGACAAGGGGTCCGAGACCGAGTCAAGACCAAGACTGATGGGAGGCCAAGACCGAGTCAAGACCGACCATAATAACAGTTCAGAATATCCAGTATTTCTGTGTTAATATGTCAGGAAAACATATGAATTCCTTAGATATTTAGAATAGTGAGGGAAAATAGAGCCACTCTACAAATGATTACTAACCCAAAAACTGTGGGGAACAATGGGCCTTCTACGCCTTCAGAGAAGAGCTAAGGATTAATAAAATAATTATTATATAATAATAATTACAATTCTATTATGATTTTCAATGACGTTCTGATTTAATCTCTTCAGTTTTTGGTGGGACAGTGGAAACAACCAATCACATTTTGACTTAATGAGTGGGACCGTTTTTACAAAAACATATGGAAACTTCTGCCTTCTTGAAAGCCAACAGGTCACTGAGCAATAGCAGCAGTATTTTTCCCATGGTCTAGTTAGCTATAGTTAGCTAACGCACTTCTGTACATCGCTCTGTAACGTACAATTTACCTTATTTTAACGCCCGCAAAAATATAATACTTCCAGGTCAACTGTAATATGAATACCATTGTAAAGCACAATTTCTCCCCTTTCCAGCCAAATCAATGACGAGACCTTAATGCTGCCCGTCTCTGCATGATTGAAGAAGGCAATGAGATCCGTCGGGTCTTTTTAAAAATGGCAGGTGGGGAAGCGAAATCTACTGCGCGATAGTGAAAGGGGGACCTTTTTTTTCACCCGATCTGCCCAACTAATCACCTCTAAAATGTAAATAAAAACATTATGAAGAGTTTATGTAATGTATCATTAACTATTTGAAGGTTTGTGTCAAATTTGAATCTGTTTTTTAGGGCAGCACTTTATCTTCAGAAGTAAACAGCGGCTGTCATGGCTTTTGAGAGTCATGTTGGCTTGCAGTAATGACACAAAATATGTATGCATTCAGTGGTGCAATTGACTAGGTATCCCCCTTACCCTGTCCCTTTCTTGTTTTAAATATGCGAGAGAAGAGCTACACCTGGTGGAGAGAGGCTGTACGACACAGAATGAGTCACATTATGCGTGCTGTACGTTAAGTGATGACAGTTCATCATTTAACGTACAGTGTCAGAGGGGTCAGTTGTTTCAACTCCAATACGAATCGGGCCGTTGCCATGTCAATCAACGCTTGAATAGAAACGTAGTTCACACCCACCTCGTTTGAATGCCGCGGTTGCATACATTTGTACGGAATGGGGTTAGTCAACAGTGGCTTCAGTTGTCTGCTAGTTAGCAGCAGCTGCGGCGCGTGTATTAAAAGCGGATGGTGTGGCTAATTTGTTAGCTTCGCCCTTTTCAAGAATAACATTCAACAATAATTTAAGTTTCAAATGATCATCTGGTGAGTGGAACTGTGCTTTTCATAGCAGCGTGCTTGTTAGCCATCTCTTTGAAAATAACTTGCGTGTGCTACAGTGTTGCATTTAAAGTGGAACTGACAGCATTTCAGCAACATGAAATCTTGTTAAAATCGGTTCATACTGTATACACCCAAAGAAAAGAATCTGACAAGCAACCATTTTCACATTTAAATTTCACACATAAATTCTTAGAATGTTTGGGAATTACGCATACTAAGGCATTTGTGTAAATTCTATAGAAATATAGAGTGGTTAACGGGCGGTGTGTTGACAATTTATAGACACTGCAGTAAATTAAACCAAATTAAAACATCTGCCTTGTCCAGGACTAAAGTCTACACAGACCGGTGTGCTATAGCCAAGCAGAGCTACAGCTACAATACAAACAAGCCTTTTGCAAAAGCGCAAATTTAGATTAGAAGGCCATTCGCCAAAAAACACAAAATACACCTGAATGGATTTCTGCAAATATATAAACACCAAAGGAGTCCTCTTACATTTGGTAATTTTACAGTCCAATTGATCAAACAATAATGGAAAGGTAGACTCTCGCTCCATCTGTTATGCACATCAACAAGATCAACAACTAATGTGTCACGGTCGTAGTAATAATTATCAGACCAAGCTGCAGCGTTATATGGTTTCCACATATTATTTAATTGAACAGGAACAAAACAACAAAGAATGAATGCCACAAACAACGAACCGCGACTACAGCGGTTCACCATACCTAAAAACAATATCCCACAAAACGCAGGTGGAGCACAGGCTACCTAAATATGATCCCCAATTAGAGACAACGATAACCAGCTGCCTCTAATTAGGAACCATATCAAGCACACCAACCTAGAAATATGAAAACTAGACTGCCCCCCTAGTCACGCTCTGACCTTAACACCATAGAGAACCAAGGGCTCTCTATGGTCAGTGCGTGACATAATGCTAGCCAGAGCAACATTAGCTAAAATCTAAAGAAGGAACATTAGAAAACCCTCTCAAACATTTTCAGCTAGTTGGCCATCAAAATTGCCCTGTATGCTAAAAGTGACGTTTTTTTTGCAAATGCTTATTGGTTGTGTTTTGGACCTACTGACTTTTTATGTCTGTGTTTATGACCTGCTAAACTTTATCAAAACCTAGTTTGCATATCAAGTATTGCCTTAGTTAGCATTTAGTGGTAGATATAAATTGAAACCTCTTTCCTACCAGCTACTAATGTCATTATTCTGCTCCATGCCAAAACCAGTGAGAGCTGCAAACACTTGCTTCCTGCAGATGATATTCCAATTAGGCGATGTGTGCTGCTCGCATTTGAATATAGTTAATGTGCTTTGCGATTGAGTAGGCTAATTTGTGCATAATTTCTCTATTGTACGACATAATTGATAAATCACATACCTCCACTACACTACTTTGATACTCATCAATAGGGATTAAGAAGTAAGTAGAGGCAATACCCCCTGAAAGACAACAGGGTATATGGTTTATACCTGTCTGTGTATGCCCTCCACTTTCCTACTGGTATTACGGTTGCTGTCAAAATCCCAAACCTGTCACATACCGAATGACTACCTCACAGGTGTGAATCATTTGTGTTCAGTCTGTCTTTGCCCTTTTCTGCTTGTTTCGGGGGAATAGTGTTCTAATTAGGGGAAGGTTTGAACACCTGTCATAGCGTCCTTCATTGCCTATTGGTTACTCATGGGAATAACCAGGTGGTATGGCCAGTGATTTCTGATGGAGTGACAGAGTTTCCCAGAGGTGTTCTCTGCGTTCTATTCCTGTTGCCACTGCGCAAACATGTCTATATCCAGCTAGCAATGAGGAATCGGCCCAGAAGCGGCCCTCTTCCGGGGGTCGGAACTGATTGCATCGGCCCAGTGTCAGGTGTCGGACTCTGCCCAGAATCGGCAAAAGTACATCGGGCAGTTTCCGTATACTGGAATTCAGCCGCATCTTACCAGAGTCCCCCGTGGCAAATTTCAATAAATGTATACAAAATTACCCGATTTAGTCATTTTAAATATGACTATTTTATACATACAAATTAAACCCATCCACACAACAACAAAAAAACATTTTGTTGGAGGAAACTCCATACACCTGGTGACCGTGTCAGCATGCATGCGCCTGGCCACAGGAGTCACTACAGTGCGTTGGGACAAGGACATCCCGGCCGGCAAACCTTCCTCTAACTCGGACGACGCTGGGTCAATTGTGTGTCACCTCATGGGTCTCCCGGTCGCGGCCGGCACAGGTCTCGAACCAGCATCTGTAGCAACGCAGTTTCTTACACTGCGGCACCACTGGGGATGCTTCATCAACAACGTTTTTAACGCTTATCAAAGTATGAAAATACTAAAATACTAACGAATGACTGCCCAGAATTGGCCCAATCCCCAAGTAATACATTCCCTAATCTGTTTCACCTGTTCCTGTGATTGTCTCCACCCCCTTCCAGGTGTCGTATTTATCCCTGTGTTTCTTGCCTCTCTGTGCCAGTTCGTGTTGTATGTTTAAGTCATGTCAACAAGCGTGGTTTTCCCTGTACTCCTTTTGCTATTCTCCTTTTTCTAGTCCTCCCGATTTTGACCCTTGCCTGTTTCTGGACTGAGTACCCGCCTGCCTGACCATTCTGCCTGCCTTGACCACGGGCTTGTCTGCCACTTTTTGCCTGTCCACGAGCATTCTCTTGCCTACCCCTTTGGATGAATAAATATTTAAAGACTCCAATCATCTGCCTCCTGTGTCTACATCTGGGTCTCGCCTTTTGTCATGATAGGTAGCTCACAACAGAATAGGCCCAAGCTCAATCCCCACATCCTGGCCATAAGTAATACTGCCAACGTCAGCCGAGTCTGACTCTCAGCCGAGTGCCCCGACTCTCAGCCGGAATCGGTCCAGATCCACTGTTCAGGCTGGGTAATAGACAAGGCTGTTAAGATATTTATGTTTCAAGAAAGGAGTGTATATACACTGCTCAAAAAATAAAGGGAACACTTAAACAACACAATGTAACTCCAAGTCAATCACACTTCTGTGAAATCAAACTGTCCACTTAGGAAGCAACACTGATTGACATTAAATTTCACATGCTGTTCACATGCTGTTGTGCAAATGGAATAGACAACTGGTGGAAAATATAGGCAATTAGCAAGACACCCCCAATAAAAGAGTGGTTCTGCAGGTGGTAACCGCAGACCACTTCTCAGTTTCTGTCTGATGTTTTGGTCACTTTTGAATGCTGGCGGTTCTTTCACTCTAGTGGTAGCATGAGACGGAGTCTACAACCCACACAAGTGGCTCAGGTAGTGCAGCTCATCCAGGATGGCACATCAATGCGAGCTGCGGCAAGAAGGTTTTCTGTGTCTGTCAGCGTAGTGTCCAGAGCATGGAGGCGCTACCAGAAGACAGGCCAGTACATCAGGAGACGTGGAGGAGGCCGTAGGAGGGCAACAACCCAGCAGCAGGACCGCTACCTCCTCCTTTGTGCAAGGAGGAGCAGGAGCAGGAGAAGCACTGCCAAAGCCCTACAAAATGACCTCCAGTAGGCCACAAATGTGCATGTGTCTGCTCAAACGGTCAGAAACAGACTACATGAGAGTGGTATGAGGGCCTGAGGTCCACAGGGGGGGGGGTTGTAGGACATTTGGCATTTGCCGGAGAACACCAAGATTGGCAAATACGCCACTGTGCTCTTCACAGATGAAAGCAGGTTCACACTGAGCACGTGACAGACGTGACAAAGTCTGGAGATGCCGTGGAGAACGTTCTGCTGCCTGCAACGTCCTCCAGCATGACTGGTTTGGCGGTGGGTCAGTCTTGGTGTGGGGTGGCATTTCTTTGGGGGGCAGCACAGCCCTCCATGTGCTCACCAGAGTTAGCCTGACTGCCATTAGGTACCGAGATGAGATCCTCAGACCCCTTGTGAGACCATATGCTGGAGCGGTTGGCCCTGGGCTCCTCCTAATGAAAGACAATGCTAGACCTCATGTGGCTGGAGTGTGTCAGCAGTTCCTGCAAGAGGAAGGCATTGATGCTATGGACTGACCCGCCCGTTCCCCAGACCTGAATCCAATTGAGCACATCTGGGACATCATGTCTCGCTCCATCCACCAATGCCACGTTGCACCACAGACTGTCCAGGAGTTGGCGGATGCTTTAGTCCAGGTCTGGGAGGAGATCCCTCAGGAGACCATCCGCCACCTCATCAGGAGCATGCCCAGGCATTGTAGGGAGGTCATACAGGCACGTGGAGGCCACACACACTACTGAGCCTCATTTTGACTTGTTTTAAGGACATTACATCAAAGTTGGATCAGCCTGTAGTGTGGTTTTCCACTTTAATTTTAAGTGTGACTCCAAATCCAGACCTCCATGGGTTGATAAATTTGATTTCCATTGATAATTTGTGTGATTTTGTTGTCAGCACATTCAACTATGTAAAGAAAAAAGTATTTAATAAGAATATTTCATTCATTCAGATCTAGGATGTGTTATTTTAGTGTTCCTTTTATTTTTTGGAGCAGTGTATTTGGCCTGGCAAAGTGGTTTTATGAGGTGACTGAATGGAAGCGGATAATGGGTTTTATACTCGGCTGGTCTCGGGAAGAAATGTGGAGTCCTCAGTGTCTGAGACCAAGTACAAATGTATCTGACACCGAGACAAGACGATGACACTCAATATGACTAGACTAAGACTCAATATGTGGTCTCAATACCGGACTCAAAACCAGTACTTGCTGCATTATGTAGGTAGCTTGATTAAAAACATTAGCTAAATAGCCAGCCAATAGCTAGCAAGCTAAATGAGATCCTTTGAAAAGAGAACTAACTAGCAAAGCAGTTTAGCTAATCTAGATTTCTTCCCAGTTCAGTGTTTTAGATGGTTAGCTGGTATAAAAATGAAAATAGCCTTGTCATTTTTAGATGCAATGTGCTTACCATTTTGATGTGGGAAAATAGATATTCTTGTGTGCGTGATAGCGCTTTTTCTTTTTGATTTGAATTGAGTTTTTGTATTGGGGTCAATGAGTGTCGAATTTGGTCAACAAAAACCTTTATGGCTTATTTGCTACGTTTGGTTTATTTGACTGAAAATACATTTGGCGACGCTTAAGTTGTTATTTACATTTACATTTAAGTCATTTAGCAGACGCTCTTATCCAGAGCGACTTACAAATTGGTATGAGTGTGCTAATATAAGTAGGACCCATGACATTCCGACAACTTTGAGAAAAAACACTTTACATCGGAGTCGTCTTGATTGCTATGTATATTAATGACATTAGGCTTGTAGCGTATAGCATCTCTCTCCATTGAATACAGGCGGTTGAAGTCAACAACCCTCATCGAATATTCAAAAAGGATTACAATGACGAGATGTATCCACCAATCGAAAAAGAGAGGATAGGCGGGAGCTAGACAGCCCACCGTGCCGCTTTGTGGACAACTCCTATTGTTAGAGCAGAGAGACATGTGTCTTGTCAGTATGTTCATAATCGTTGCTTGAGTTCTCGCTTCGCCTCTTCTTGTCTTGTGTGACTCACAAAATGTCAGTTAATTACTATAGCTCCCTCCTTGGGCCAATCAGTGTAATTTTGTTTAAATGCTGGATCTCTATGGCAACCTTTAAAAAAATGAATGTTTTGCTTCAAACTTCCTGCAACTGTGTGGCAAATTTGCTGCAAACTAAATAGTGTGCCACAAAAAGTTGCAAATGTTTGCCACTAGTGATAAACATTTCACCAGAGGATTTTTACTTGCAAACAATTCTCTTAAGAATCTATTTGAATCTGTAGTAACAATATGTATTGCCACTAGTGGCAAACAGTTTACCAGAAGACCAGCATCCGTCGATGACCAATCAGGGGGATTAGAAAAATCTGTTGGAAAATGGAAACCGAGCTATCCAGCTAGCTACCTACCAAAGTTGTCCTGTGAGTGTCTAATTTATTTATTAAACTTCCTAATAAACTTTTAAATTGAGTTAGCTAAGTCATGTTTTATGGCATAAAGTTTCAATCGGCAGCTCTACTGATTTGCTAGCGCTCAGCTAGTGGATGTTAGCTATCATTTTTTTTGCACAATTAATGTGATTGCTAGCTAGCTAAGGATTTTCCTAAATACATTTTTTTTAGGTGAATATGTTGCTCTTTTTTAAAATAAATTCATGTCAATATGCCAGTGTCACTGTTCAGTAGCATGTTAGCTAGCACAACAGCTAAGGTGGCAACAATATGAGATGACTTGACATCAAAGCAACTTAACTTTTGCAGTGGTGTTGGAAGAGGCTGTTTTGGGAGGATGCATCAACATCCTAGAAATATGTTTGTGGTGCACTCACTCATACCACTTTTATTCTGATATGAGTGTATCGTCTTAAAGCTTGATACGATAAGCAAATGCATGTATTACTCTAGTAGCTAGTGCATCTTGATCATGTCTTGTTTCTTCTCTCTTTCTAGAAGCAATCAGTTACAAGGCAAAGAGACAGGCTTTCAATCAAAACCGAGGACTTAGAAATGTGTCCACTAGGTCAAGGCTTCTTGCATGCATGGCTTTGAGATGTAAAGTTAATTCACTTTGGAAAAATAATATGAATTGCCATATTAGGCATAACTCAATTTTATGTTGCTTTTCTTTCACCCAAGCCTTATACACCTGAGTCAGGAAGAAGAGACAATAGTCATATTTTAAAAAGAACATGAATTGCCATATTAGGTATACCTCAATTTGAGGTGGCTTTTCTTTCACCCAAGCCTTATACACCTGAGTCAGGAAGAAGAGACAACTAGTAAATGACTGTCTCCTTGTACTTGACCTGCAGACTCACCAGACATGCCACCCATTGAACATGTTTGGCAATCTCTGGATCAACGTGTATGATAACATGTTCCAGTTTCCACCAATATTCAGCAACTTAGCACAGCCATTGAAGAGGAGTGGGATAACATTCCACAGGCCACAATCAACAGCCTGATCAATTCTATGCGAAGGAGATGTGTCACGCTGCATTAGGCAAGTGTTGACCAACAGATGCATATCTGTATTTCCAGTCATGTGAAATCAATAGACAAGGGCCTAATGAATTGTTTTCAATTGACTGAATTCCTTAAATTAACTGTAACCCTGTAAAATATTTGACATTGTTGCATGTTGGTTTTATTTTTGTTCAGTGTATAGAATGCCAGTTTCAGTGAGAAGCATAGCAACATCAAGGCAACTTTGTAAAAGCTGACCCTGTTTTCCACTGGTTGAAAGCTATTGCTCGGTTTTCACTTGGCTCATGTAAATTCTGTAGTTACCCCTTTAAACATATTAAGGTCAAAATCCCCATAGTGTTCCCATTTCTCTCATGTAAATGTATCTACATCAATAGATTCGGGAAATATCCCATCTTTTCTTCACTAGCATTGAGACATCTATGGCATTATGTTGTGTGACAAAACTACATGTTAGCATGTCCTTTTATTATCCCCAGCACAATGTGCACCTGTGTAATGATCATGCTTGTTTAATCAATGTCTTGGTGTGACCCACCCGCCGGGTGGATGGATTATCTTGGAAAAGGAGAAATGCCCACAAACAAGGATGTTAACAACTATGTGCACAACATGAGAAATAAGCTTTTTGTGCATATCAAACATTTCTGGGATACTTTATTTCAGCTCACATGGGGCCAACACTTTACACGTTGCGTTCAGTATAGAATGTTTAGTTTTTTCTTTGTGAGAAGCAAGTTTATTTAAAATGATGTGATTTGGTTTGTAGATACATTTAAATGTTAACACACAGTAACCAAAAATCGGATTTTATTTGCATATTCATAGTTTGAAACAAATTTGCAAACAGTAGAATGATCGCCACAAGTTTCCCCTTAATTGTTTTCCAGAAGTTCACAATTCGCCACAGAACGAATTTGCATGTGAAAAAGTTTTTTTCCCAGTAAGGGAAGACGCATCATTCACCCAAGTTTATTTAAAATCGGGCCAGTGCTGTCAGACATCGCGTGTGACTAACGTACGAACAGACAAGAGACTGATCTAGTCCCCTTCCCATAATGGGGTACAAGCAACAGAACATGTTACACAAAAGTCTTTATTTCTTAAATATAATGGAAACGGTACAAAGCTGGAATGAATGAATGGTTATTTGCGTATGTGTGTGTGTTGCAGCATGCAGCCAGTGGTTGAGTCCCTCAGGGTGGTGTGGTCCTGTAAAGCTGGTCCAGTTTGCGTCGCAGCATGTTGTAGTTGTCCCGGGTGCCTGGGGCTTCTGGATCTATCTTCAGAGACAGCTCGTAGTGCTTCTTCGCCAGCTCCAGCTTCCCCCAGCGATGGTACAGAACCGCTGAGATGGAGGGGAGAGAGAGGAGAGACACAGACATATTATTGTGAGGCCAAAGACACGGTGTGGAACACTCAGAATAAACATGCCTCTGATTTTGAGAATAAGGAATCACAATTCATGTCAGCCTCTTCGTGACATTTCTACATGCAACGTTCTACCTTGTACCTACTGAAGGTGGCCCATGCATTTACTTCATATAATGTTTCTGTTACTCTTGCTTGAGACTAAACCCATCACATTATCACAAAACTATTAATTAAACACACCACATTGAGGTATTATGGATTTATTTATGTGTCTTAATACAAAAGACAAATATACTGTATATGAAAAACATTTATATGGGTCTATAAGAACTATGGTTCGACATCAAACGTATCTCGGAACCCACTGGTCTTACCCAGATTGCCATGGCAACTGGCAGCATTTGGGTTGATCCTCAGAGCTTGGAGGAAGAAGCCTTCGGACTCCTGATTGGGATCAAAACACAGGACATGTTTCAGTGTGTGTGGGTGTCTGGCTGCATTAGGAGTGCGGTCACACACACACCTGTACCCCCTGTATATAAGCCTCATTTTAGTTATTTTATAGTGTTTTTTAAATTTTATTTTATACTTTAGTTTAATTAATATTTTCTTGATTAACTATATTTTCTTAACTGCATTCTTGGTAAAGGGCTTGTAAGTAATCATTTCATGGTATTTGGCGCATGTGACAAATTTGATTGGAGTCCAAAAAAATTGTTTAAATCCCAATGACTTCATGCGGTTAAGTCTGTTTCTGTGGTAACATGGACTCTTAACCACGTGATGAAAATGTGTTGCTCCTTGCAGAAACGAGCAAGGTGTTGTAGCAAACGAGTGTTAGGTTGCAGCACACACACACAGAAATATAATGAATAGAACAGGCTTACAACCTCTAACCCTGGAAATGTGACTGGTAAACTCATGGGTACACTCGCAATGGCTGCCTGGTATTGTGATAATCATTTCCATGGTAATGTAGAATGTTCATTCAAATGATGTTAAAAAATGCAATGGAATGTATTTTTTGTAATGTCAGTTGAGTTCAATCAACAAATCACAGCACAAGACAGGTACACTTCCTGGTTTCAGTTCCTGCTTTACTCGTAGCTTGAAGATAATGTGAAAGCTTTAAGAAAATAAACATTCACATGACCAGCGCCGTTGCTAACTTGCATAGCTGGTCCCATTGCTGCAAAAAGTTATGGGGCATTAGAATCCTCCTCGTTATCTTCAACCTAGCTTTTCTCCTTTGCTGCTATACTTGCAATTGCCAGTCCAGCTATTATGCCATCATTGACTTGAATGAGGACGTCCATTTCATTCATTCTATTTATATGGCAGCTCATGCAGTCAGGAGCGGAGGAGAGGAGAAAATGTGTCTTAATCACATGATTAGATTATTTTTTACTAAATTGATATTCCAACGGTTGAAACCTGACCGCGGTCATTTGGCTGACCAATTACTGTCATCCAAAATTTCATGATCGTCAGCCCTAGTTGAGGTAAATTATTGTAAGTCATTTCTCTCTCTGGGCTTACTGACCTTATACTTCTGTAGTTTGCCCAGGACGTTGGCCAATGAGAACATGATGGTGTGGTCGTTAGGGAGGAGCTTTAGGGCCTCTCGGCCAATTGCCTCCGCCTGGGCTAGGTTGCCTAGACGACAGGAGAGAGAAGGGAAAGACATGAGAAGGACAGACGGATAGTCAGACACTGACAAGCGAGATTGAACTTGCTAGTTCAAAGCCTGTGGACATGCAAGGTGGAAATCCAAGTCATGAGGAGAACAAAGTTTAAAACCGTCAGACTACAAGTCAGCTTTAAAAGTCTTAATTGGAAGTCGATGCATTCACAGAATACAAATGTCAACTGCTTGTACGAACGTACAGGGCTTTAAAGCAAGTGCTTAGACCTTTATACAATAGATAAAATTATGAAACCCAATATAAACTGAGCGCCCAGTGTGCGTGTACGTGTGTGTTGTCTGTGGTGTGTAGAGCAGAGTTTTTCCTCTCCACACATGGAAGAGCGCTTTAGCTTCCTAATTAGGAGCTGAACACAAGGACCACTGGCTTATTGATCTCTGTCAGACCTGTCTGACCAGGGAGGGAAGGTGGGAAGGAGAGAGATAGAGGAAGGGAAGGTGGGAGGGAGAGAGGCCCGAGTCATGCTCTGCGTGCACATAAACTTAGCAAAAAAAGAAACATCCCTTTTTCAGGACCCTGTATTTCAAAGAGAATTTGTAAAAATCCAAATAACTTCACAGATTTTCATTGTAAAGGGTTTAAACACTGTTTCCCATGCTTGTTCAATGAACCATAAACAATTAATGAACATGCACCTGTGGAACGGTCGTTAACTTCTTAGGTCTAGGCCACTTTTTATTCTCCACTTCCTGCCTGAATGATGTGCCTAAAGTAAACTGCCTGTAACTCAGGCCATGAAGCCAAGATATGCATATAATTGGTACCATTGGAAAGAAAACACTTTGCCGTTTATAGACATTTTTAAATAATGCAGGAGAATATAACACAATAGGCATGGTAGGAGAAAATCCAAAGAAAAACAAACCAATGTTTTTTTGTTGAGAAAGACCATTCTCTTAGAAATGCAAAAGGTCGGTCATATTGAAATTCCTATGGCCTCCACAGGGTGTTAGCAGTCTACGTTCAAGATTTCAGGCTTGTAACTTCAAAAACGAATAAGAAATAACAGTTTTAGTAGAGGGACACAGTCTTGGAAATTCGTGTTTGCGAAACATCGTTCCGAAATAAATATTAGTTTCATTACATTTTAGGGTATCTGAAGAGTAAATAGAAACGTATTTTTGACTTGTTGAAACAAAGTTTAGGGGTAGAATATCGGATTCTTTCTCTGCAAAATGAACGAGTGGATGACTCAAATCGGTGAAGCAAACAAAACTGACATTTTAAGGATATAAAGAAGGATTTTGTCTTACAAAACGACACTACATGTTAAAGCTAGGACCCTTTGGATGTAAAATCCGAGGAACATTTTCAAAAAGTGAATATTTAATCGTTATATGTGAATGTATGAAACCTGTGCCGATGGAAAAATATTTTGATGTGGGGCGCCGTCCTCAAACAATCACATGGCATGTTTTCGCTGTAGTAGCTACTGTAAATCAGACAGTGCAGTTAGATTAACGCAAATATAAGACATTTACAGTTGAAGTCTGAAGTTTACATACACTTAGGTTGGAATCATTATATCTAGTTTTTCAACCACTCCAAAAATTTCTTGTTAACAAACTATAGTTTTGGCAAGTCGGTTAGGACATCTATTTTGTGTCATTTTTCTTTCAAACAATTGTTTACAGACAGATTATTTAACTTATAATTCACTGTATCAAAATGCACCTTTAAACAGCTGGGAAAATAACAGAAAATGATGTCAAGGCTTTAGAAGCTTCTAATTGACATCATTTGAGTCAATTGGAGGTGTACCTGTGGATGTATTTCAAGGCATACCTTCAAACTCAGTGCCTCTTTGCTTGACATCATGGGAAAATCTAAATAAATCAGCCAAAACCTTTAAAAAAACCTGTAGACCTCCACAAGTCTGCTTCATCCTCGGTAGCAATTTCTAAACACCTGAAGTTACCACGCTCATCTGTACAAACAATAGTACGCAAGTATAAAGACCATGGGACCACACAGCAGTCATACCGCTCAGGAAGGAGAGGCGTTCTGTCTCACAGAGATGAACGTACTTTGGTGTGAAAATTGCAAATCAATCCCAGAACAACAGCAAAGGACCTTGTGAAGATGCTGGAGGAAACAGGTACAAAGTATCTATATCCACAGAAAAACGAGGGCTATATCAACATAACCTGAAAGGCCACTCAGCAAGGAAGAAGACACTGCTCAAAAACAGCCATAAAATAGCCAGACTACAGTTTACAACTACACATGGGGACAAAGATCTTACTTTTTGGAGAAATGTCCTCTGGTCTGATGAAACAAAAATAGAACTGTTTGGCCATAATGACCATTGTTATGTTTGGAGGAAAAAAGGGGGCGGCTTGCAAGCCAAAGAACACCATCCTAACCGTGAAGCACGGGGGTGGCAGCATCATGTTGTGGGGGTGCTTTGATGCAGGAGGGACTGGTGCACTTCACAAAATAGATAGCATCACGAGGATGGAAAATTACTTGGATAAATTGAAGCAACATCTCAAGACATCAGTCAGAAAGTTAAAGCTTGGTCGCAAGTGGGTCTTCCAAATGAACAATGACCCAAGCATACTTCCAAAGTTGTGGCAAAATTGCCTAAGGACAACAAAGTCAAGGTATTGGAGTGGCCATCAAAGCCCTGACCTCAATCCTATAGAACATTTGTGGGCAGAACTGAAAAAGCATGTGCTAGCTAGGAGGCCTACAAGACTCAGTTACACCAGCTCTGTCAGGAGGAATGGGCCAAAATTCACCCAACTTATTGTGGGAAGCTTGAGGAAGACTACCAGAAACCTTTGACCCAAGTTAAACAATTTAAAGGTAATGGTACCAAATACTAATTGAGTATGTAAACTTCTGACCCACTGGGAATGCGATGATAGATATAAAAGCTGAAATAAATCACTCACTACTATTATTCTGACATTTCACATTCTTAAAATAAAGTGGTGATCCTAACTGACCTAAGACGGGATTTTTAATAGGATTACATGTCAGGAATTGTGAAAAACTGGGTTTAAATGTATTTGGCTAAGGTGTATATAGGGGACGGCAGGGTAGCCTAGAGGTTAGAGCGTTGGGCTAGTAACCGAAAGGTTGCAAGTTCGAATCCCCAAGCTGACAAGGTACAAATCTGTCGTTCTGCCCCTAAGCAAGGCAGTTAATCCACTGTTCCTAGGCAGTCATTGAAAATAATAATTTATTCTTAACTGACTTGCCTAGTTAAATAAAGGTAAAAAAAAGTAAACTCCCGACTTCAACTGTATATGTACATAAGTGTTTAAAATTGATTTGAATTGCGCTCCCTCCAGTTTCACCGGAAGTTGTCCAGCCAGGAAACACCTATCCTTAAGAAGTTAAGACACTAACAGCTTACAGACGGTAGACAATTAAGGTCACTATTATGAAAACTTAGGACACTAAAGAGGCCTTTCTACTGACTCTGAAAAACACCAAAAGAAAGATGCCCAGGGTCCCTGCTCATCTGCGTGAATGTGCCTTAGCCATGCTGCAAGGAGGCATAAGGACTGCAGATGTGGCTAGGGCAATAAATTACAATGTCCGTACTGTGAGACATCTAAGACAGAGGGACGGACAGCTGATCATCCTCACAATGGTAGACCACGTGTAACAACACCAGGACAGGATCGGTACATCCAAACGTCACACATGCGGGACAGGTACAGGATGGCAACAACAACTGCTCGAGTTACACCAGGAATGCACAATCCCTCCATCAGTGCTCAGACTGTCCGCAATAGGCTGAGAGCGGCTGGACTGAGGGCTTGTAGGCACGTTGTAAGGCAGGTCCTCACCAGCAACAACGTCGCCTATGGGCACAAAGCCACCGTCGCTGGACCAGACAGGACTGGCAAAAAGTGCTATTCACTGACGAGTCGCAGTTTTATCTCACCAGTGGTGATGGTCCGATTCGCATTTATCGTTGAAAAAATTTGCATTACACCGGGGCCTGTACTCTGGAGTGTGATCGATTTGGAGGTGGAGGGTCCGTCATGGTCTGGAGTGGTGTGTCACAGCAATATCGGACTGAGCTAGTTGTCATTGCAGGCAATCTCAATGCTGTGCGTTACAGGGAAGACATCCTCCTCCCTTGTGTGATACCATTCCCACAGGCTCATCCTGACATGACCCTCCAGAATGACAATGCCACCAGCCATACTGCTTGTTCTGTGTGTGATTTCCTGCAAGACAGAAATGTCAGTGTTTTGCCATGGCCAACGAAGAACCCGGATCTCAATCTGATTGAGCACGTCTGGGACCTGTTGGCTCAGAGGGTGAGGGCTAGGGCCATTCCCCCCAGAAATGTCCTGGAACTTGCAGGTGCCTTGGTGGAAGAGTGGGGTAACATCTCACAGCAAGTACAGGAAAATCTGGTGCAGTCCATGAGGAGGAGATGCACTGCAGTACTTAATGCAGCTGGTGGCCACACCAGATACTGAATGTTATTTTTGATTTTGACCCCCCTTTGCTCCGGGACACATTTACATTTACATTTAAGTCATTTAGCAGACGCTCTTATCCAGAGCGACTTACAAATTGGTGCATTCACCTTATGACATCCAGTGGAACAACCACTTTACAATAGTGCATCTAAATATTTTAAGGGGGGTGAGAAGGATTACTTTATCCTATCCTAGGTATTCCTTAAAGAGGTGGGGTTTCAGGTGTCTCCGGAAGGTGGTGATTGACTCCGCTGTCCTGGCGTCGTGAGGGAGTTTGTTCCACCATTGGGGAGCCAGAGCAGCGAACAGTTTTGACTGAGCTGAGCGGGAACTGTACTTCCTCAGTGGTAGGGAGGCGAGCAGGCCAGAGGTGGATGAACGCAGTGCCCTTATTTGGGTGTAGGGCCTGATCAGAGCCTGGAGGTACTGAGGTGCCGTTCCCCTCACAGCTCCGTAGGCAAGCACCATGGTCTTGTAGCGGATGCGAGCTTCAACTGGAAGCCAGTGGAGAGAGCGGAGGAGCGGGGTGACGTGAGAGAACTTGGGAAGGTTGAACACTAGACAGGCTGCGGCGTTCTGGATGAGTTGTAGGGGTTTAATGGCACAGGCAGGGAGCCCAGCCAACAGCGAGTTGCAGTAATCCAGACGGGAGATGACAAGTGCCTGGATTAGGACCTGCGCCGCTTCCTGTGTGAGGCAGGGTCGTACTCTGCGGATGTTGTAGAGCATGAACCTACAGGAACGGGCCACCGCCTTGATGTTAGTTGAGAACGACAGTTTGTTGTCCAGGATCACGCCAAGGTTCTTAGCGCTCTGGGAGGAGGACACAATGGAGTTGTCAACCGTGATGGCGAGATCATGGAACGGGCAGTCCTTCCCGGGAGGAAGAGCAGCTCCGTCTTGCCGAAGTTCAGCTTGAGGTGGTGATCCGTCATCCACACTGATATGTCTGCCAGACATGCAGAGATGCGATTCGCCACCTGGTCATCAGAAGGGGGAAAGGAGAAGATTAATTGTGTGTCGTCTGCATAGCAATGATAGGAGAGACCATGTGAGGTTATGACAGAGCCAAGTGACTTGGTGTATAGCGAGAATAGGAGAGGGCCTAGAACAGAGCCCTGGGGGACACCAGTGGTGAGAGCGCGTGGTGAGGAGACAGATTCTCGCCACGCCACCTGGTAGGAGCGACCTGTCAGGTAGGACGCAATCCAAGCGTGGGCCGCGCCGGAGATGCCCAACTCGGAGAGGGTGGAGAGGAGGATCTGATGGTTCACAGTATCGACACCATTATTCAATTTATGTTCGTCATGTCTGTGGAACTTGTTCAGTTTATGTCTCAGTTGTCAAATCTTGTTATGTTCATACAAATATTTACACATGTTAAGTTTGCTGAAAATAAACAGGGTTGACAGTGAGAGGATGTTTCTTTTGTTGCTGAGTGTATGTGTGCTAGCTCAGCTTTGTCTCTGTGCAATAAAAGAGAATAAAGGAAGCACACCCCAGTTACTTTATGTTTTTTGGTGACATGTAGTCTTGGCAGATTTGGGGAAGAAATTATGGGGAGAGGGGGTAGAGGAGGGGGATTCTGAATTCTGAGGGGGCACTTCTCTGTGTCTGCCTTGCGTTTGATCATGGGCATGCTGGCTGGCGATTGGATGGTACTAGGGCCCTCCTGGGAGACCCCGCCCCCCTCGGGAGAGGCTTCTGACAAAAGCGGCGCCAACGTCTGGAAATCAGCGCATTCTCCACACGGCAGGGAAGAGTGCCTTTGGAAAACTCCACACACAAAGCTTTAATACATAAATTTCAAGCATTGCCGGTTCCTGCTCTTCCAGTCTAATCACATTGGGCGCTTAGATCAAATTTCCCCCCATTTTTTTGATTTTTTTATCTTTGTCTCTGTCTTCACTGCTGTTAACGTAAAGAAACAATCTTTGAACAACTGTGCGTACGGATGAATGAGTAAAAATGAGGCATTTGACTAACTCTGCGGCGCATGTAATCAATGGAAATTCATCCATTACTCAACTATTAAAGATTGATTTTGAATATCCAAAATAGTTTGGGCACAAAACAAAGCAAGTGATGGGTATTGTCACTCATAGTATCTCCCATTAGACAGCAACTGTGGTGAGTGTGTCAAAGTGTGTGTTAGTGGTGTGTGTGTGTGGTTCGCACATGGCTCTAAAGAACGACCATTTTGGTTGCTTATGCTCCTAGATACATGCTCCCAGATAATAATTGTTGTAATGATAGTCTTCATTGTGCTTGTACTTCAATCCAAAGCCCACATGTAAAGAATGTTAAAGAAATCATCAGTGACTTGTACTGCAATCCAAAGCCCACATGTAAAGAATGTTAAAGAATTCATCAGTGACTTGTATTTCTTGCAACTTTCCTGAGACCTATTCAATTCCAAATTAAATGTTAACTTTAAAGTAAACTTACCTGGCACAATAATATGATTTTACGATGATCTGTGTCGATCGAGTGTCTTGTATTATAAACAGAATTGAAATAAAAAATAGGCAAATATACCCTGAAAAACATGTTTTTTTTTCTTCCCCAGACCTCAAATGTTGTCTCCTGATGTGGTTTAAGCATTCTTGTGGACTTAAGAGAAACAACAAAATTGGATGTTCTATTAAAAAAGGTATGATTTTGAGAGTGAAAACCTGAAGAAAAGAAAACTAGGGAAATCGGAAACACGGAGGGAAAAAAACTAGACCATTTTTGGGGTGATTTTTGGTGTTATTATGGCAAATAAATGTATCGACTGGTAAGAATTATGAGTGGATGATAGATTTTTTCATCTACCTGCAAAAGTGCTTGGTGGACCAAAATGTTTGTTTTTAGGCTCTCGTCATAAACCATGTCGCAGGTCGTTCAAAAACCACACATTTGTTTACACCTTGTTCAGTCATGTTACCTCATTAGCTTACAACCTGGTTACTTTACCAATATATATCTAAACATTTGGGGGCACAGAAAGAAAGAGAGAGCTTGGGATGAGAGAGGGTGCTTTAGCGGAAGTCAATTGGAGGGTTACATAGTAGCAATGCAAATATCATGGTACAGCTAATATGGATACTCAATCACCATGGTACTTTTACAAACATATGATAAATAGATTTGAAACTTGTATCTCATTATGGTAAATGGTGAAATAAGTATAGCCAGTTATAATTGTAATGGTTTAGCAGATAATAATAACATAAATATTGTTAGCTGGCTCAAAGAGAAGGAATATAATATCTGCTGTCAACAGGAAACTCATTCAACAATTTTAGTTAAAGTTATGTGGAAAAATATACACTACTGTTCAAAAGTTTGGGGTCACTTAGAAATGTCCTTGTTTTTGAAAGAAAAGCACATTTTTTGTCCATCAAAATAACATCAAATTGATCAGAATTACAGAGTAGACATTATTAATGTTGTAAATGCCTATTGTAGCTGGAAACGGCAGATTTTTTATGGAATATCTACATAGGCATACAGAGGCCCATTATCAATAACCATTACTCCTGTGTTGTTGTGTTAGCTAATCCAAGTTTATCATTTTAAAAGGCTAATTGATCATTAGAAAACCCTTTTGCAATTATGTTAGCACAGCTGAAAATGGTCATACTGATTAAAGAAGCAATAAAACTGTCCGTCTTTAGACTAGTTGAGTATCTGGAGCATCAGCATTTGTAGGTTCAATTACAGGCTCAAAACGGCCAGAAACAAAGACCTTTCTTCTGAAACTCGTCAGTCTATTCTTGTCCTGAGAAATTATGGCTATTCCATGCGAGAAATTGCCAAGAAACTGAAGATCTCGTACAACGCTGTGTACTACTCCCCTCACAGAATAGTGCAAACTGTATCTAACCAGAATAGAAAGAGGATTGGGAGGCCCTGATGCACAACTGAGCAGGAGGACTATTACATTAGAGTGTCTAGAGTTTGAGAAACAGACGCCTCACAAGTCCTCAACTGGCAGCTTCATTAAATAGTATCCTCAAAACACCAGTCTCAACGTCAACAGTGAAGAGGCAACTCCGGGATGCTGGCCTTCTAGGCAGAGTTGCAAAGAAAAAGCCATATCTCAGACTGGCCAATAAAAATAAAATATTAAGATGGGCAAAAGAACACAGATACTGGACAGAGGAACTCTGCCTAGAAGGCAAGCATCCCGGAGTCACCTTGTCACTGTTGATGTTGAGACTGGTGTTTTGTAGATTTTTAAAAAATCTGCTGTTTCCAGCTACAAGAGTCATTTACAACATTATCAACACCATATTTCAGATCAATTTGATGTTATTTTAATTGACAAAAAAAACGTGTTTTTCTTTCGAAAACAAGAACATTTCTAAGTGACCCAATACTTTTGAACGGTAGTGTATTTCTCCCATGGGCAAAGAAACTCAAAAGGGGTGATGTTATTAATTAACAGTCATTTGTCTGTCATAGATGAAGTGTACCTAAGATGGAAATTACAGACCTCTCTCATATTGTTAAGTGGGAGAACTTGCACAATTTGGTGGCTGACTAAATACTTTTTGCTGAAATCTGAAAAGTAGTTGGGGAGACATGCGATGCATTCATTTGAAAAAACAAGAATGTTGAGTCTGCCGATAAGAATGCGGTGATTGACAGAGTCGAAAGCCTTGGCCAGATCGATGAAGACGGCTGCACAGTATTGTCTTTTATCGATGGCGGATATGATATCGTTTAGGACCTTGAGCGTGGCTCATGACCCGCTCAGAAACCAGATTGCATAGTGGAGAAGGTACGGTGGAATTCTAAATGGTCGGTGATCTGTTTAACTTGTCTCACGAAGACTTTAGAAAAGCAGGGCAGGATACATATAGGTCTGTAACAGTTTGGGTCCAGAGTGTCTCCACCTTTGAAGAGGGGGATGATAGTGCCCGGAGAATAGGAGTGGAACTGGGGGCTACAGGGCCTGGGTTAACCTCTACATCACCAGAGGAACAGAGGGGGAGTAGGATAAGGGTACGGCTAAAGGTTATAAGAACTGGTCGTCTAGTGTGTTGGGGACAGAGAATAAAAGGAGCAGATTTCTGGGCATGGTAGAATAGATTCAGGGCATAATGTACAGACAATGGTATGGTAGGATGTGAGTAGAGTGGAGGTAAACTTAGGAGTTGAGTGACGCGAGGTCTCGTCTATGGAGGCACGAGTTAAGGAAGATGAGGTCTCCGTATGTGTGTGGGGTGGGACAAAAAGAGCTATCTAAGGCATTTTGAGCGGGACTGAGGACTCCATAGTCGTGGCCAAAAGTTTTGAGAATGACACAAATATTAATTCCCACAAAGTTTGCTGCTTCAGTGCCTTTAGATATTCTTGTCAGATGTTACTATGGAATACTGAAGTATAATTATAAGCATTTCATAAGTGTCAAAGGCTTTTATTGACAATTACATGATTTTGATGCAAAGAGTGAATATTTGCAGTGCTCTGGCAGGCTGTCAATTAACGCGCCCTGGCAGGCTGTCAATTAACTTCTGGGCCACATCCTGACTGATGGCAGCCCATTCTTGCATAATCAATGTTTGGAGTTTGTCAGAATTTGTGGGTTTTTGTTTGTCCACCCGCCTCTTGAGGATTGACCACAAGTTATCAATGGGATTAATGTCTGGGGAGTTTCCTGGCCATGGACCCAAAATATCGATGTTTTGTTCCACTTAGTTATCACTTTTTCCTTATGACAAGGTGCTCCATCATGCTGGAAAATACATTGTTTTGTCACCAAACTGTGTGTAGGTACCATTCTTTATTCATGGCTGTGGTCTTAGGCAAAATTGTGAGTGAGCCCACTCCCTTGGCTGAGAAGCAACCCCACACACGAATGGTCTCAGGATGCTTTACTGTTGGCATGACACAGGACTGATGGTAGCGCTCACCTTATCTTCTCCGGACAAGCTTTTTTCCGGATGCCCCAAACAATCAGAAAGGGGATTCATCAGAGAAAATGACTTTACCCCAGTCCTTAGCAGTCCAATCCCTGTACCTCTTGCAGAATATCAGTCTGTCCTTGATGTTTTTCCTGGAGAGAAGAGGCTTCTTTGCAGCCCTTCTTGACACCAGGCCATCCTCCAAAAGTCTTCAACTCACTGTGTGTGCAGATGCACTCACACCTGTCCTGCTGCCATTCCTGAGCAAGCTCTGTACTGGTGGTGCCCCGATCCCGCAGCTGAATCAACTTTAGGAGATGGTCCTGGAGCTTGCTGGACATTCTTGGGTGCCCTGAAGTCTTCTTCACAACAATTGAACCGTTCTCCTTGAAGTTCTTGATGATCCGATAAATGGTTGATTTAGGTGCAATCTTACTGGCAAAAATATCCTTGCCTGGGAAGCCTTTTTGTGCAAAGCAATGATGACGGCGCGTGTTTCCTTGCAGGTAAACCATGGTTGACAGAGGAAGAACAATGATTCCAAGCACCACCCTCCTTTTGAAGCTTCCAGTCTGTTATTCGAACTCAATCAGCATGACAGAGAGTGATATCCAGCCTTGTCTTCACTCACACCTGTGCTAACGAGAGAATCACTGACATGTCAGCTGGTCCTATTGTGGCAGGGCTGAAATGCAGTGGAAATGTTTTTGGGGGATTCATGTCATTTGCATGGCAAAGAGGGACTTTGCAATTAATTGCAATTCATCTGATCACTCTTCATAACATTCTGGAGTATATGCAAATTGCCATCAAACAAACTGTGGCGGCAAACATTGTGAAAATGTATATTTGTGTCATTCTCAAAACTTTTGGCCACGACTGTACAGTGAAATAAAACAATAAGAATTAGCCAAGACAGCAGTAGACAAGATATATTGACATTAGAGAGAGGTAAAAAGCAAACACAAATGTAGATCAGGAGAGCTAAGACAACAACGGGTAAATGGCAATGAATGGGCAGAGTTTGTCAGTCAGGTACATACAGGACCTGAGTTCGAGGCTGGGGCCGACAGGTACTCCCTTCACAGAACAGCGCAAACTGTCTCTAATCAGAATAGAAAGAGGAGTGTGAGTCCCCGGTGCACAACTGAGCAAGAGGACAATGACATTAAAGTGTCTAATTTGAGAAACAGATTTTATGTTGTGCTTATGTTGTGTTCACTTTAGGTGAAGCAGTGCTACCAATTGAAATTATTTTATTTAGAGCCCTGGGTGCGCACGCATGTGGTAGTGTGTGTGTGTCTGTGAAAGTGTGTGTTAGAAGTGTGTATGTGGTGTGCGTGCATGTGGCAGTGTGTGTGTGTGTGTGTGGTTACCAGTGTTGTCCAGTAGTATGACCATGTTGTTCCATGCCAGGCTGTGGTCAGGCTTTAGCACTGTAGCATTCCTCCACGCATTCAGAGCATCTAGGTGTCTGTTCAGGTCTGCATACTAGACAAATAAAAAGCATGAGCTTGCACACACCCAGAGGAAATGACTTAGGTGCTGACTAACGGTGAATAAACAGTAAGCTTTTAAAAACAAAGAGCTGCACACTCCACATGTATAACCTCCTAGTCATTTACTGGGTAAATTCTTCAGGGTGATGTCATGAATGCTTGAACCAGGTTATGTAGATTTCATACACTGCCATTCTAGCAAACCACATCACCTTCATTCATCATCAAAGCCACAATCTGCAGTCTGTGTTTGAGGCTTACAGCAGCCTTGCCACTAGGTTTGGAACAGAACAAGCTACAGTACCTCATTGGGAAAAGTTACCACTCTCAAATCTATTGAATTAACTTTTTCTACATAGACTGATCAAAATGATACATTTAAACATATAGTTTATTGAACATTACAGTTTGGGGTACAACAGTACTAAGCTCATAAGGCAATTAATAACATATTCTTCAATAATGAATTAGTGTAAATTGTATTGACTGTTTAATAGTAGGAAAACTTACGGATGGTGGCTTTAAGTCCAACCTCGGGTGGTGGCTTTAAGTCCAACCTCGGGTGGTGGCTTTAAGTGCAACCTCGGTCGGTGGCTTTAAGTCCAACCTCGGGTGGTGGCTTTAAGTCCAACCTCGGTCGGTGGCTTTAAGTCCAACCTCGGTCGGTGGCTTTAAGTCCCACCTCGGTGGTGGCTTTAAGTCCCACCTCGGTCGGTGGCTTTAAGTCCCACCTCGGTCGGTGGCTTTAAGTCCCACCTCGGTCGGTGGCTTTAAGTCCAACCTCGGTCGGTGGCTTTAAGTGGCGGCTTTAAGTCCAACCTCGGGTGGCGGCTTTAAGTCCAACCTCGGTGGCGGCTTTAAGTCCAACCTCGGTCGGCGGCTTTAAGTCCAACCTCGGGTGGCGGCTTTAAGTCCAACCTCGGGTGGCGGCTTTAAGTCCAACCTCGGGTGGCGGCTTTAAGTCCAACCTCGGGTGGCGGCTTTAAGTCCAACCTCGGGTGGCGGCTTAAGTCCAACCTCGGGTCCAACCTCGGGTGGCGGCTTTAAGTCCAACCTCGGGTGGCGGCTTTAAGTCCAACCTCGGGTGGCGGCTTTAAGTCCAACCTCGGGTGGCGGCTTTAAGTCCAACCTCGGGTGGCGGCTTTAAGTCCAACCTCGGGTGGCGGCTTTAAGTCCAACCTCGGGTGGCGGCTTTAAGTCCAACCTCGGGTGGCGGCTTTAAGTCCAACCTTTGTACTCACCAAGCGTCCCAGGTTGTAGTAACAGTCAGGGTATTTCTTCCGGAATTGGATGGCGTTCCAGTAGCTCTGCTCTGCTTCCTTAAACTTCTTCAGACTGTTTTGCACTATTCCCAGATTCATCCACGCTGCTGCAAAGTCCGGCCTTTCTCAGAAGAACACCACAGTTGTGTTTAATGTCCGGAATGTTTTATTTTTTGTGAAGTCAAAGGCTAATAAATTTATATCTGTGATTTTTTTTCTATGTGCATGTACATGCATGCATATGTCCGTGCATGACAGTGTGTGTGTCCACCTACTGTACGAGTACAGCTTTAGCAAGAAGCTCCTCTGCCTCCACCAATTCGTTCCTCTCTTTCAAGATGTTGCCTAGGTTGTTCATAGCGTGGACATACGTAGGGTGCAACCTGACACAAAACACAGCTGAGAGGGTCAATGGTTTCAGCCGTAGGTTTGATAAAGTGTTATCGTGACATGTGCTTTCCAATGCGACTCTGCTCCAATATCCACAGTAGCATAACACCTAGTATGAAACAATGTTTTGGGTGTAAGTGATATACAAGTATGGACATTGGAATGTAACCTACATGTACCATAGAACTATAGAAAAACTCATATTGAGAGTGTGAACCTGTAGTATTCGTACCTGACTGCCTCTCTGTAGTACTTGATGGCAGCACTGATGTTCCCTCTGTCTGCTAGGTTCTTACCCACATTATAATGCACCTGGAGAGGGAAAGACAAAAAACAAACAAAATAAAAACTAATACAATTCAAATAAAACTTATTTTGAATAGTTTGGGAATCATTTTCATGACAGCTTGAGGACCCAAAATGGTCTGACAAAGAGGCAGACAGACAGACACACCAATCGATGCACCAGTAATCCTGACAGACAGATAAGCCAGCAAGAAAGATAGACACATCAGACAGACAGACACCACCTTGGCATTGAGGGGACAGACTGACAGGGCGCTGGTGAAGAGGCTCTGCTCGGACCGCCACTGGTGACTGCGCAGGGCACAGCGAGCCACATACACACATAGCAGGGCCAGCAGGGAGGCACGGAGCAGCCCCTACAACACACAAGATTGAGGACCAGCCGTTACGACAGGACAATGAAGTGAAGGCAATGAAGTGAACCCTGTTTGATTCAGCTCCGTCCTAACAGTCTTAAATCCTCCATCTCTTTTCAATGTCCAACAAAAGACTAGATCAGGTGACAAAAAAAATTGGGAGAACCTCAAATATATGTGATGTGTAGCTTTTAGCTGGGCGAGGGTGTGTGTGTGTATATTCTCTACCTTGCATCTGCTCCAGCGGCCGCAGCAGTGTCCCAGGGCGTAGGCCAGTAGAAGACAGTAGCCAGCGGAGGAGAGGTAGAGGACCCTCTCTGCAATGACGAAGCCAACCCTGAAGAATATGTTGCAGGCGGGCAGGAAGGGGACTACCAGCAGCACCAGACCCAGGGTCAACGTTCTGACAAGATTCACAGTGTCAAAGTAACACATTGTAATATTTGGATGAACAGGGAGTACAGGGGGCCCCCCATGTTGAGGATCAGAGGGGCGGACGTGTTGTTGCCTACCTACACCACTTTTGGTCGGCCCACCTGAACTCACACCTATTATTTGAATGAGGGTCTGCAGTGAACAGGACGTGAGGAGGAAGAGGTGGGTGGGTGTTTCACTGTAGAAAAGGTCATGGACATCCTTTAAAAAAAACCTTGGTTGAAGTGGTAACATAACACTGGGCTAATGAAGTATAGTAGAAAAAAACAGAAAGGCCTGCACACTATATATACTTCTAATTACCACCTTTATTGGCAACATTACAAAGGATTTTCATCAGAGCATATTCAGTGTGCTGGCCTTTGTTCTTTTCACTGCTTGGACCCCTAAAAAACACGGTTACATAATACTTACAACACAGACATACTGTGTAATATACAGTTGTAAGTCAGCTGAGATTATTCTGAATGTTTCTATAAAGTGATCAGAAGTGATGGTTGAGTCACATACCATCCACTGTTCATAACTGAGTAACTAACATTGTATCCAAACATGTTTTATCTTGACAACAGTGTGTGTGCGTGTGTGTGTGTGTGTGCACACGTGTCGGCTGAGCTCTCTCCTACCTCCTCCTCTGGCTGTCCTGTGAGCATAAGGCTTGGCTTATCAAGCCTATCAGGAAGCACCAGAGCAGCAGCAGCCAGGCCGTCCTCCAATCAAACGCTGACTTAATGAGGGGCACACAGCCCATGGACCAATCAAAACAAAGCCACCAGGGACACAGCAGCACCCAGGCATTCAGTGAGTAGTAGTAATTATAGTTGACTATCTGCCAATCACACAGAACAGGAGATGAGAATATGAGAGAGAGAGAGAGAGAGAGAGAGAGAGAGAGAGAGAGAGAGAGAGAGAGAGAGAGAGTGAGAGAGAGAGAGAGAGAGAGAGAGAGAGAGAGAGAGAGAGAGAGAGAGAGAGAGAGAGAGAGAGAGAGAGAGAGAGAGAGAGAGAGAGAGAGAGAGAGAGAGAGAGAGAGAGAGAGAGAGAGAGAGAGAGAGAGAGAGCAGAGTGTGAGGGAGAAGGAGAGAGAGAGGAGAGCAGAGTGTGAGGGAGAAGGAGAGAGAGAGGAGAGCAGAGTGTGAGGGAGAAGGAGAGAGAGAGAGCAGAGTGTGAGGGAGGAGAGAGAGAGCAGAGTGTGAGGGAGAAGGAGAGAGAGAGCAGAGTGTGAGGGAGAAGGAGAGAGAGAGCAGAGTGTGAGGGAGAAGGAGAGAGAGCAGAGTGTGAGGGAGAAGGAGAGAGAGAGAGAGGAGAGCAGAGTGTGAGGGAGAAGGAGAGAGAGAGGGAAAAAAAAATAAGAACATTTTGAATAAAAAAATATGATTATGATTGTTGTACTACTACAGAGGTCTGCGTGGTGATAGTTAGATGTTTTCAACTATTAAGATCACATCCTAAAAAGACCATCTAAAAAAAAAAAAAACTTAATCAATTTAGATTTACTATACTGACATAACTTTAAAATAATTTCCTTCCATAAAGGAAGGTGAGGTTACAAATTACCATAAGAGTCGTTATTTAGCCTGCATACTCTATCCAGTATCATTCAAATAGGTAAAACACGACTCACTCTGAGAAAGACATTGTCTGCAAAGGATGCTGGGTTGTCTACTTCAGTGAAGGCGGGGGGCCCAGTTCCCATGATTCTCCAACGGGCGTACAGCAGGGAGGCTCCGCCCATGGCCAGCAGAGCCAATCGGATCAGGAGGCCCGTCTGCACCCGCTCACTCACCTGACACGACACGCACCAGAAAAACATAGTAATAGAGGAGTCCGCAACAACAACAGCCCGAGTCCCAATTTGGTACACTTACCTAACCATAACCATAGGGTACATGATCAAAGGCTATTCGGGTGCATTTCCATACAGGATTTACCCCAGTGTTTTACCCAAAAGGCTCAGAATTTTGTTTCCATCTACGCGGGGCCGACATGTGTCTCACTGGCCATGGCTCCGGCGGTCATGCTCTCACTTTGGGTCAAAGCCAAGCAACTGGTACTTTTCAGCCTCCATTTACATAACAATGGCAAACTGTGAACTTTCTCATTCTCACAAAGCCACTGTTATTATTTTGCAGAGGTTGTTGATTCTGCTTTACACAAACCCTTTCTGTCAGCCCTAGCTACGGAAACACAACTTCCCTAGTATAACATAAGGGCATATAGAGTAGTGTAGCAGGAAAAGCAACATAATTAGTGTAAGAGGTAGAGCCCGACCAATAGTATCCTCTTACTGATGTATTTGTATCGCCGTTTGATCCATTGGAAACGACATATACAAGATGTGGAGAAAGTAGTAGTTCATAGAATTTTACTTTATTGTGCGTGACATTATTTGTTTTGAGGGCGGCAACTGCTTGTCCATTTTGAAACACTGTAGCTAGTAAAAACTTTCTCAAAATAGTCAGAATTAATCTAAGATAAAAATGAATGAGAGATTTCTTGAGTTATGTTTTTGCAGAGATCTTAGTCGCACAATTTTACATTAACTAAGATGTTTGGTGCAGAAAAGCTGGGCATGAAAATGATAATATTATAATAATAAGTAATCTCTCATTGAATGACAAGACTTGAAGAATCCCTACTGTTGACCAATCACCGACAAAAGGGCATAGACTTCGGCTTGCCTCGAGAAAAGATGTCTTGTGCCCGAAAAGCTGAGAAAACCCTTACCGAAGTACAAAAACGTCACAAAATGTCATCATAATATATGCACGAACACTTCCAAACTGTTTCGGCTGGGAAGCATGCAGATGCCTTAAGTCAGAGAGGAGAGTGAACAACTGTGAACTAACTCTTACTGCTACCACTTTATTGAGCTGGCCAGCTCAATAAAAGTGCCAAAAATGCACCTTGGGCATATACCATTACGTGTCTTGGTAGGATGTCAGGTGTCTTGACAAACAATTGATGAGGCGTACCAAGTAAGTGCCGTGCTAGAACATTCAACTCTGTGGTAACGTTAATGCCCTTTAGTGAAGCCAGCGAGATCTAGTGTTATATATGCTCTTTGCGAAGCTTATTCCTCAAGCTCTGTCATTCAAATGTTTTCCGAGACACACACAAAAATAACTTTGCAGTTTACAAAGTAGCACTTTGCAGCTACGTTTTGATGTATGGGTTCAGTGTCACTTGATAGGGACTGGTTCAAATTCACGTTTCGCCAATCGCTAATCCATTTCCTTGACAAGTGCTAGCTAGCCAGTATTCTAACTAACTGTGTGACGCCATTCACTGAAGCTTAGTAGTATCAAGAATCCTTGGGACGTCCCTACGCTAAACCTGAACCATTACACTACACATTTGTTTGGAGGTCCCTAGGATCCCAGATAGCACAAAGACAACGCTTGTTTTTCCTTTCAAGTGATTCAGTGGCTACAGCCTTACAATCGATGAAAACATAGCTAATTACTAATACACTGAAAATGTGTCCTGTCATTGTTTTCCAGCTGGCTAGCATGAGGCAGCTCATTCTTCAGAGCCTAGGCATTTATTTGTTGATGATTGAATCAGTGCAGTTTATTCTCCTTTCACTAGATTAGAGTAACACCATTTTTACGTAAAGAATCTCTTTCTGGTGCTCCTAAATTATTACATTAATGTTCTTTCCTCAAATGTAAGAAATCAAAGTTGAGTATCTTTGTACGGAAGTTTTATTAAAATTTCAGCTAAAATAAAAATAAATCGGCACTTATCCGTTATTGATTAATATTTCCACTCTCTAAAATCGGAAAAACAAAAGATCCCATATCGTTCAGGCTCTAGTTAGACATACACTCATATAACCATGGTTTAAATGGTTATATGAGTGTATGGTGAAATTATGTTACAATAGCTACGATGCAATATCCATACCTTCATTCTACCGACTGTATGATTTTAAATACCGTACAAAAAAAACATCTGAAATACTCAATTGAGCCAGTCACATGTTTCTTTACAAAAAGCTAATGGTAGCAAACGAAACATGACAATCCACTGTTGAGCAGCCCAAGAGAGTTGATCAGTTTAAACTTTAAATTCACTACTAATGTTTGCCAGCTAAATACGTAAGAAGTGCCAAATACATTTTCTCCAGCTCAGGGCTCCGGCTATGCATTTAGTTTGCTAGTTTTCTAGCTAGCCCAGTTTCAACTCCACAATGTACAGAGCATTCGAAAATTATACAGACCCCTTCCATTTTCCCTAACCCTAACCCTAACCCTAACCCTACATTAAAGTCTTACTTTAAAATACCCCATAATGGCAAAGCAAAAACTTTCTTAGAAATGTTTACAAATAAATGAATAAATACCTAATTTAATTAAGTATTCAGACCCTTTGCTATGAGACTCAAAATTGACATCAAGTTCATCCTGTTTCCATTGATCATCCTTGAGATTTGAGTCCACCTTTGGAAAATTGAATTGATTAGGCATGATTTGGAAAGGCGCATACCTGTCTATGTAAGGTCCGACAGTTGTCCGTAGAGCTCCGAGACAGGATTGTGTTGAGGCACAGATCTGGGGAAGGGTACCAAAACATTTCTGCAGCATTGAAGGTCCCCAAGAACAGTGGCCTCCATCATTCTAAAATGGAAGATGTTTGGAACCACCAAGACCCTTCCTAGAGCTGACCGACCAGCCAAACTGAGCAATCGAGGGAGAAGGGCCTTGGTCAGGGAGGTGATCAAGAACACGATGTCACTGAGAGAGCTCCAGAGTATTTCTGCGGAGACGGAGAACCTTCCGGAAGGACAAACATCTCTGCAATCACTTTATGGTAGAGTGGCCAGACAGAAGCCACTCCTCAGTAAAAGGCACATGGCAGCCTGCTTGGGGTTTACCAAAAGGCACCTAATGACTCTCAGACCATGAGAAATAAGATTATCTGGTCTGATGACAACAAGAATGAACACTTTGGCCTGAATGCCAAGCGTCACATCTGGAGGAAATCTGGCACCATCCCTACGGTGAAGCATGGTGGTGGCAGCATCACGCTGTGAGGAAGTTTTTCAGCGGCTGGGAAGACTTGTCAGGATCGAGGGAAAGATGAATAGAGAAAGGTATACAGAGATCCTTGATGTAAACCTGCTCCAGAGTGCTCAGGACCTCAGACTGGGGCAAAGGTTCACCTTCCTACAGGATAACGACCCTAAGGGTGTTGTGTTAGGTAATCCAAGTTTATCATTTTAAAAGGCTAATTGATCATTAGAAAACCCTTTTGCAATTATGTTAACACAGCTGAAAACTGTTGTCCTGATTAAAGAAGCAATAAAACTGGCCTTCTTTAGATTAGTTGAGTATCTGGAGCATCAGCATTAGTGGGTTTGTTTACAGGCTTAAAATGGCCAGAAACAAATAACTTTCATGAAACTCGTCAATCGATTCTTGTATTGAGAAATGAAGGCTATTCCATACGAGAAATTGACAAGAAACTGAAGATCTCGTACAACGCTGTGTACTACTCCCTTCACAGAACAAACTGTCTCTAACCAGAATAGAAAGAGGAGTGGGAGGCACCGATGCACAACTGAGCAAGAGGACAGGTACATCAGAGTGTCTAGTTTGAGAAACAGATGTTAAAAAGAAAAAGCCATATCTCAGACTGACAAAGAAAATATGAAGATGGGAAAAAGAACAGACACCGGACAGAGGAAGATTGGAAAAAAATGTTATGGACAGATGAATCTAAGTTTGATGTGTTCGGATCACAAAGAAGAAAATATGCTGTAGTAGTGCTTAACGCAATCTGTCAAACATGGTGGAAGCAATATGATGGTCTAGGGGTGATTTGGTGGTGGTAAAGTGGGAGATTTTTTACAAGGTAAAAGGGATCTTGAAGAAGGAAGGCTATCACTCCATTTTACAACGCCATGCCATACCCTGTGGACGGCACTTAATTAGAGACAATTTCCTCCTTCAACAGGACAATGACCCAAAGCACAGCTCCAAACTATGCAATAATTATTTAGGGAAGACGCAGACAACTGGTATTCTGTCTATAATGGAGTGGCCAGCACAGTCACCCGATCTCAACCCTATTGAGCTGTTGTGGGAGTATCTTGACCGTACGGTATGTAAGAAGTGCCCATCAAGCCAATCCAATTTGTGGGAGGTGCCTCAGGAAGCATGGGGTGAAATCTCTTCAGATTACCTCAACAAATTGACAACTAGAATACCAAAGGTCTACAAGGCTGTAATTGCTGCAAATTGAGGATTCTTTGGTGAAAGCAGTTTGAAGGACACTATTATTTCAATTAAAAATCATTATTTATAACCTTGTCAACGTCTAGGCTATATTTCCTATTCATTTTGCAACTCATTTCATGTATGTGTTCATGGAAAACAAGGACATTTCTAAGTGATGCCAAACTATTGAACGGTAGTGTATATTTTTTAAGTTCGGAAAGAAATAGCGCCCCCTGTGTGCAGTGCCGGTTATACCATCCATCCCAGTATGGTACAAGAACATTATACATATATGAAAATCTGGATACCTCCCAACCCTAGCGAATGTCACTGTTCCAATGTCCACACTAGCATACCTTGTAGAATAAAGACATGTATTGGGCATTGAAAGTAGTATGCTAGTTACTCACGTCTTCTGCTTTCCTCCTGAGGAACAGCCTCTGGCTCAGCTCGTAGACATTTACATTACAGATGAGAAGGACATCAAAGGCAGCGTTCACCCCCTGAGAGAAGAGAGAAACATTAGAGATTAGACATTCAAGCACAATATAAACCAGCGACAGACATCAGATAGTTGCTGGGTCAAGTTCACAAGAGTTAAATATAGGCTACAAATGTGTTAGGTTTCCATTACACAAGCTTAGTCATAAACACAATGTACTGTATATGACTATCAAGGGAGTGGCGCTAGCTATGCCAAGTTTGTGAGTTTAATTCTGGCAGGGATCACGTACTAAATATCTACGCACTTTGGATAAAAGCGGCTACTAGGTCACATTTAATTAACAGTAAGGTGAGGATGTTTTGACGCCCCTACCAGGACTGTGATGCCTTGTTCTTTGCAGAGCATGGCCGCAGCGCACAGCAAGAGGCTCACGGCAATCCAATGGATGGAAAACTTCTCCTCGCTCTCCCTACCTGCAGAAGACATCCATAGATGAGTGAGACGTAGTTCATAAATTAAATATTCAAACGATAAAATGGTTTCTGCATTACAGTGGGGCAAAAAAGTATTTAGTCAGCCACCAATTGTGCAAGTTCGCCCACTAAAAAAGATGAGGCCTGTAATTTTCATCATAGGTACACTTCAATGATGACAGACAAAATGAGAGAAAAAAATCCAGAAAATCACATTGTAGAATTTTTTATGAATTTGTTTGCAAATTACGGTGGAAAATAAGTATTTGGTCAATAACAAAAGTTTATCTCAACACTTTGTTATATACCCTTTGTTGGCAATGACAGAGGTCAAACGTTTTCTGTAAGTCTTCACAAGGTTTTCACACACTGTTGCTGGTATTTTGGCCCATTCCTCCATGCAGATCTCCTCTAGAGCAGTGATGTTTTGGGGCTGTTGCTGGGCAACACGGACTTTCAACTCCCTCCAAAGATTTTCTATGGGGTTGAGATCTGGAGACTGGCTAGGCCACTCCAGGACCTTGAAATGCTTCTTACGAAGCCACTCCTTCGTTGCCCGGGCGGTGTGTTTGGAATCATTGTCATGCTGAAAGACCCAGCCACGTTTCATCTTCAATGCCCTTGCTGATGGAAGGAGGTTTTCCCTCAAAATCTTACGATACATGGCCCCATTCATTCTTTCCTTTACGCGGATCAGTCGTCTTGGTCCCTTTGCAGAAAAACAGCCCCAAAGCATGATGTTTCTACCCCCATGCTTCACAGTAGGTATGGTGTTCTTTGGATGCAACTCAGCATTCTTTGTCCTCCAAAAACAACGAGTTGAGTTTTTACCAAAAAGTTATATTTTGGTTTCATCTGACCATATGACATTCTCCCAATCTTCTTCTGGATCATCCAAATGCTCTCTTGCAAACTTTAGACGGGCCTGGACATGTATTGGCTAAAGCAGGGGGACACGTCTGGCACTGCAGGATTTGAGTCCCTGGCAGTATAGTGTTTTACTGATATTAGGCTTTGTTACTTTGGTCCCAGCTCTCTGCAGGTCATTCACTAGGTCCCCCCTTGTGGTTCTGGGATTTTTGCTCACTGTTCTTGTGATCATTTTGACCCCACGGGGTGAGATCCTGCGTGGAGCCCCAGATCGAGGGAGATTCCATCGAGGGAGTCTTCCATTTCCTAATAATTGCTCCCACAGTTGATTTCTTCAAACCAAGCTGCTTACCTATTGCAGATTCAGTCTTCCCAGCCTGGTGCAGGTCTACAATTTTGTTTCTGGTGTCCTTTGACAGCTCTTTGGTCTTGGCCATAGTGGAGTTTGGAGTGTGACTGTTTGAGGTTGTGGACAGGTGTCTTTTATACTGATAACAAGTTCAAACAGGTGCCATTAACCTGTTGATCCTACCCCCTACTTTTTCGAACATTCTGTTAAAAATCGCGCAACATTTCAGCGCCCTGCTACTCATGCCAGGAATATAGTATATGCATATTAGTATGTGTGGATAGAAAACACTCAGACGTTTCTAAAACTGGTTAAATCTCGGCTGTGACTAATAACAGAACGTGCGTTTCATCGAAAGGTGCAGGAAAATCTGATCACTGAAAACTGGAAAATATATCAATGCGCCACTTGAATGTATTGTTGAATAGAAACCACATTACCTGGAACTGAGGTTGCAATACCTACAGCTTCCACACGATGTCAACAGTCTTGTCATTTGCTTAGGATTTGTTTCTTGGTCAAACGAACAAGAGACAGCCCATTTCTTCCTGTCTCCAACCGGATATTTTGGTTGAGATTTATCCGGACATTATTTCTAGACGTAGAGCTATAGAATATACATCGCCCCGTGATCAATTTGATTGATTATTAACGTTTACTAATACCTAAAGTTGCATTACAAAAGTATTTCAAAGTGTTTTGTGAAAGTTTATCGTCGACTTTTCTCATTTTAAAAAATGACGTTGCGTTATAAAACACTGTTTTTTTCCCCTTGATCACACAGTCTTCATAGATCATTATCTAGGCTATATATGGACCGATTTAATCGAAAAAATACCCAATAGTGATGTTTATGGGACATCTAGGAGTGCCAACAAAGAAGATCGTCAAAGGTAATGAATGTTTTATATTTTATTTCTGCATTTTGTGTAGCGCCGACTATGCTAATTATTTTGTTTACGTCCCCTGCGGGTCTTTAGGGGTATTGCATGCTATCAGATAATAGCTTCTCATGCTTTCACCGAAAAGCATTTTAAAAATCTGACTTGTTGGCTGGATTCACAACGAGTGTAGCTTTAATTCAGTACCCTGCATGTGTGTTTTAATGAACGTTTGAGTTTTAACGAGTGCTATTAGCATTTAGCGTAGCGCATTTGCATTTCCAGATGTCTAGATGGGACGCCTGCGTGTCGGGTGGAGGCAAGAGGTTAATACAGGTAACGAGTGGAGGACAGAGGAGCCTCTTAAAGACAAAGTTACAGGTCTGTGAGAGCCAGAAATCTTGCTTGTTTGTAGGTGATCAAATACTTATTTTTCACCATAATTTGCAAATAAATCCATTAAAAATCCTACAATGTGATTTTCTGGATTTCTTTTCTTCTCATTTTGTCTGTCATAGTTGAAGTGTACCTATGATGAAAATTACAGGCCTCTCTCATCTTTTTAATTGGGAGAAATGCACAATTGGTGTAAATGTAAATGTAGATACTTTTTTGCCCCACTGTAAATATTCAAACAATAACATGCCAAGACTGTGCAAAGCTGTCATCAAGGCAAATGGTGGCTACTTTAAAGAATCTCAAAAATTCAATATTTTGTTTAACACGTTTTTTGGTTAGTTTTGATGTCTTCACTATTATTCTACAATGTAGAAAACAGTAAAAATAAAAGAAAAACTATTGAATGAGTAGGTATGTCCAAACCTTTGACTGGTACTGTGTGTGTGTGTGTGTGTGTAAGATATATACTTCCAAGACATATCAACTATGTTAACTTAGGAAATCTGAAAACACGAATGAGACTTGTGTACATTGCCTATAGATGTGATGCATGTTCTTCCTCTCTCTGTATACATTCAAGCAACCATGACACACCATCCTTAATGCATACAAAACCTACCTCCTCTGAAGGCTCTGCAGTAGGTCAGAAAGGAGAGCTGGAAGAACAGTGCACAAAGTAGGTCTGCCCGGCCTACAATCCCTGCAACCTGAAAGAGAGAAAGAGGGGTTTAATAACTTCTTATGGCTTGGGGGCAGTATTTCGACGTCTGGATGAGACGCGTGCCCAAAGTAAACTGCCTGTCACTCAGGCCCAGAAGCTAGGATATGCATTTAATTGGTAAATTTGGATTGAAAACACTAAAGTTTCCAAAACTGTTAAATTAATGTCTGTGAGTATAACAGAACTGATATGGAAGGCCAAAACCTGAGGAAAATCCATCCAGGAAGTGGGATTTTTTTGATGTGAGTATTTTCAAATGAATGCCTATAGAGTATCTAATGGGTTAGGACCCAGATTGCAGTTTCTATGGCTTCCACTAGATGTCAACAGTCTTCAGACATTGTTTTAGGCTTGTTTTATGAAAAAATTAAGAAGAATGAGACCTTTGTCAGTGGACTGTAGAATCATGCAGTGCTGGTATGCGCATCCTTCCTCGTTTTCCTTTCTATTGAATACGCTATTGTCCGGTTGACATATTATCGATTATTTAGACAATTGACAACCTGAGGATTAATTATAAACATCGTTTGACATGTTTCAACAAACTTTACCGGTACTATTAGGATGTATTCGTCTGCATATTTTGACTGCCTTTGAGCCAGTGGATTACTGAACAAAACGCGCCAACAAAACTTTGGGATAAAGAGGGACTTTATCGAACAAAACAAACATTTATTGTGTAACAGGGTCTCTTGTGACTGCAACCATATGAAGGTCTTCAAAAGGTATGTGATTCATTTTATCACTATTTCTGACTTTTGTAATTCCTTTACTTGGTTGGAAAATGTTTGTATGCTTTTGTAAGCGTCTTCAGATAATCGCATGGTATGCTTTCACCGTAAAGCCTTTTTGAAATCTGACAAAGCATCTGGATTAACAAGAAGTTCATCTTTAAACCAATGTATGACACTTGTATTTTTTATGAATATTTATGTATTTTGAATTTGGCGCTCTGCAATTTCACCGGATGTTGTTGAGGTGGGTAGCTAGCGGAACGCCTGCGCCAGGAAGGTTAACTGCTGTATGAGAGACAGAATTCCGTCATTTGACAGTTAAAAATCAACACCTATTATCTAATCTACCCTTGGACACTTCGGGTAGACCAGAAATGATGAAGGCAACTGTGTCAGCCAACAGATAGTCAGAATGTATATTTTAACAACCTGCACATGATCAAATGCAATAACGCAAATACACCATCTTTCTGTATCTGCTCCTGTACTGTATATAACAGCCTTACTGACAGCAGCCAATTAACATCCAGCGCAGGAGACTCTCATTACTGGCCTGTGTGTGCAGTGCATGTGTGTGTGTCCCTCTCTGTCGGTGTGTGAGTGTGAGAGAGAGTATATTACATATAGTGTGCATGATTTATACTGTGTCTGTATAGTGTGCACTGCATACGTCCTGGAATCCTGGGGGCTATCTCCTTTGATAAGTGCAGCAGGCCTTGGGTCTGCGGTCTGCCCGATCCCACCCCCAGGTCTCCCTCAGCCTGTTGCCCTCCCTGATTAAAGCCAGCCGAGAGCAGGGGGGGTGCAGCCCTCCAGCCGGGCACCGCAGCCCTCACACACCACAACCGGGTATGAATAAGCTTTTAATAGTCTGGGCCTCGCTCAAAACGCACACCTTTTCGATGCACACTCCGATTGAGATGGACCTTTGTTCCTGGCATGGCTCTAACGCATGTTTAATACAACAAACACCCGTGGATGTTGGAACACATGTAGTGATGGGAGGCTGTTATTATTTTGGAAAGTAAGTAAAGAGATATTGTTTGCCAGAGGGGGAATCATAGAATTGGACAAAGTCTATCAGTTCAAAATGTTACATATCAAATGGTACACCAGATATGGCCGCCATTACACGATTATCTACCATGGAATATTGCTTTGATTAAGGACGTCCCTTCTAGTCCATTCTGATTCTATTGAGCTAACAACCCAGTGTCATCATAGCTCCAGTAGCGGAGTTTGGTTTTGGTAACAGCACTGCCGACTCCGGACTATGCATTGCCCCTTGTGATGGGTCCGGGTTCAATCCCCAAGACTCCCACTTTTCATATTTGCGTACAGTACCCATCTCATAAGTCTCCTCCTCTCATCTCAGTCGATCTCAATAAAACAAACAAATATTATGTGATAGACACGCATAGTACCTGTCTGTGTGTTTTCACTATTTCTTACATCCCTCCATTCCATATAATGTTTGTCTACTTACGCTTTCGGTGTGAACGGGGTGCGCTGCAAAGAGAAGACCAGCCAGGAGAGAAGCTTTGGGTGCGTGGTTGAGCCGGTTCCCATTCCCATCGTATGCCAAGCCACCGATCAGTACGGAGAACATGTCGATCATCAGCGCTGATATGAGACTGTGCAGGCCGATGTTCAGCACATGGAAGCCAACTGGGTGCAGCCCACCAGCCATGAGGTAGTTAAGCCTGTGTCCATAAAAGAGATGACAGCATGAATTCTACAAACAGATTTGAAAAAAATATATCAATAATACACAATGATATCAACAAAGTACAGACATGTACAGTTGAAGTCAGAAGTTTACATACACTTAGGTTGGAGTCATTAAAACTCGTTTTTCAACCACTCCACGAATTTCTTGTTAATTAAAAAACTATAGTTTTGGCAAGTCAGTTAGGACATCAACTTTGTGCATGACACAAGTAATTTTTCCAACAATTGTTAAGACAGATTTCACATATAATTCACTGAATCACAATTCCAGTGGGTCAGAAGTTTACATACACTAAGTCGACTGTGCCTTTAAACGGCTTTAAAATTTCCAGAAAATTATGTCATGGCTTTAAAAGCTTCTGATAGGCTAATTGACATCATTTGAGTCAATTGGACGTGTACTTGTGGATTTATTTCAAAGCCTACCTTCAAATTCTGTTACACTTTGCTTGACATCGTGGGAAAATCTAAAGAAATCAGCCAAGACCTCAGAAAAACAAGTCTGGTACAAGTCTGGTTCACAAGTCCACATGTCTGGTTCATCCTTCAGAGATATTTCCAAATGCCTGAACGTACCACGTTCATCTGTACAAACAATAGTACACAAGTATAAACACCATGGGACCAAGCAGCCATCATACCGCTCAGGAAGGAGATGCGCTTTGTCTCCTAGAAATGAACGTACTTTGGTGCAAAAAGTGCAAATCAATCCCAGAACAACAGCAAAGGACCTTGTGAAGATGCTGGAGGAAACCAGTACAAAAGTATCTATATCCTCAGTAAAATGAGTCCTATATCAAAATAACCTGAAAGGCCACTCAGCAACAAAGAAGCCACCACTCCAAAACTGCCATAAAAAAGCCAGACTACGGTTTGCAACTGCACATGGGGACAAAGATCGTACTTTTTGGAGAAATGTCCTCTGGTCTGACGGAACAAAAATAGAACTGTTGGCCATAATGTCCATCGTTATGTTTGGAGGAAAAAGGGGGATGCTTGCAAGCCAAATAACACCATCCCAACCATGAAGCACAGGGGTGACAGCATCATGTTGTGGGGGGTGCTTTGCTGCAGAAGGGACTGGTGCACTTCACAAAATAGATAGTGTCATGAGGAAGGAAGATGATGTGGATATATTGAAGCAACATCTCAAGACATCAGTCAGGAAGTTAAAGCTTGGTCACAAATGGGTTTTCCAAATGGACAATGACCCCAAGCATACTTCCAAAGTTGTGGAAAATGGTTTAAGGACAACAAAGTCAAGGTATTGGAGTGGCCAACACAAAGCCCTGACCTCAATCCTACATAACATTTGTGGGCAGAACTGAAAAAGCGTGTGCGAGTAAAATGGCCTACAAACCTGTCGCAGTTACACCCAACTTACTATGGGAAGCTTGTAGAAGGCTACCTGAAACGTTTGACTCAAACAATTTAAAAGCAATGCTACCAAATACTAATTGAGTGCATGTAATCTTCTGACCCACTGGGGGTGTGATGAAAGAAATAAAAGCTGAAATTAACCATTCTCTCTATTATTATTCTGACATTTCACATTCTTAAAATAAAGTGATGATCATAACTGACCAAAGACAGGCAATTTTTACTTGGATTAAATGTCTGGAATTGTGAAAAACAGAGTTTAAATGTACTATCAAAATGGCTTAGCTTGAGATATAATGGGACATTGTGTACTTACTTGATAATACAAATACAGTACGAGTCAAAAGTTTGGACACACCTACTTATTCAAGGTTTTTTCTTTATTTTTACTATTTTATATATAATTTACAATTGATAGGCTAATATTGTCACCCATCACACTGTTTGTGATTTAATCTTGTCTTTACATATACAGTACTAGTCAAATGTTTGGACACACCTACTAATTTTCACTATTTTCTACATTGTAGAATAACAGTGAAGACATCAAAACTATGAAATAACACATATAGAATCATGTAGTAATCAAAAAAGTGTTAAACAAATTTTAATATATTTTATATTTTTCAAAGTAGCCACGCTTTGCCTTGATGACAGATTTGCACACGCTTGCCACTCTCTCAACCAGCTTCGTCCTTCTGTAGCTCAGTTGGTAGAGCATGGCGCTTGTAACGCCAGGGTAGTGGGTTCGATCCCCGGGACCACCCATACGTAGAATGTATGCACACATGACTGTAAGTCGCTTTGGATAAAAGCGTCTGCTAAATGGCATATATTATTATATATTATCTTGAATGCTTTTCCAACAAGCTTGAAGGAGTTCCCACATATGCTGAACACTTGTTGGCTGCTTTTCCTTCTGCGGTCCAACTCATCCCAAACCATCTCATTTGGGTTGAGGTCAGGTGATTGTGGAGGCCAGTTCATCTGATGCAGCACTCCATCATGGTCAAATAGCCCTTACACAGTCTGGAGATGTGTTGGGACATTATCCTGATGAAAAACAAATGAAAATCCCACTCTGCGCAAACCAGATGGGATGGCGTATCGCTTCAGAATGCTGTGGTAGCCATGCTGATTAAGTGTGCCTTGAATTCTAAATAAATCACTGACAGTGTCACCAGCAAATCCCCATCACACCTCCTCCTCCATGCTGGGAACCACACACGCAGAGATCATCCATTCACCTACTCTGTGTCTCACAAAGACACGGCAGATGGAACCAAAAATCTCAATTTGGACTTCATGTTTTAAATAAATGATGGACTGTCTTTGCTTATTCGAGCTGTTCTTTCCATAATATGGACTTGATATTTGACCAAATAGGGCTATCTTCTGTATACCACCATTACCTTGTCACAACACATCTAATTTGCTTAAACGCATTAAGAAGGAAATGACTTCGACAAATACATTTTTAACAAGGCACACCTGTTAACTGAAATGCATTACAGGTGACAACCTCATGAAGCTGGTTGAGAGAATGCCAAGAGTGTGCACAGCTGTCATCAAGGCAAAGGGTGGATAATTTGAAGAATATAAAATATATCTTGATTTGTTTACACTGTTTTGGTTACTACACGATGCCATGTGTTATTTCATATTTTTGATGTCCTCGCTATTATTCTACAATGTAGAAAATAGTAAAAATAAAGAAAAACCCTGGAATGAGTAGGTGTGTCCAAACTTTTGACTGCTACTGCATATCTGAATATTTATACAGAACAAAAAATACAAACACAACATGTAAAGTGTTGGTCCCATGTTTCATGAGCTGAAATAAAAGATGCCATACATTTTCCATACACACAGAAAAAGCTCATTTCTCTCAAATTGTGCAGAAATTATTTTACATTCTGTTAGTGAGCATTTCTCCTTTACAAAGATAATCCATCTACCTGACAGGTGTGGCATATTAAGAAGTTGATTGAACAGCACGGTCATTACACAGGTACACCTTGTGCTGGGACAATAAAAGGTCACTAAAATGTGCAGGTTTGTCACACAACACAATGCCACAAGTTTCTCAAGTTGAGGGAGCGTGCAATTGGCATGCTGATTGGAGGACACAACTGCATTTTATCAATGGCAATTTGATAAAACACCGTGACGAGATACCGAGGCCCATTGTCGTGCCATTTATCTGCCGCCATCACCTCATGTTACAGCATGATAATGCACGGCCCCATGTTGCAAGGATCTGTACACAATTCCTGGAAGCTGAAAATGTCACAGTTCTTCCATGGCCTCCATACTCACCAGACATGTCACCCATTGAGCATGTTTGGGATGCTCTGGATTGATGTGTACGACAGGGTGTTCCAGTTCTTACCAATATCCAGCAACTTCACACAGAAAAGTGGGACAACATTCCACAATAAACAGCCTGATCAACTCTACGTTAAGGGAGATTTGTCCCACTGCATGAGGCAAATGGTGGTCATACCAGATACTGACTGGTTTTCTGATCCACGCCCCTACAATTATTTAGGATATCTGTGACCAGATACATATCTGTATTCCCAGTCATGTGAAATACTTAGATTAGGGCCTAATGCATTGATTTAAATTGACCGATTTCCTCATATGATCTGTAACTCAGTAAAATCTTTGAAAATGTTGCATGTTGTGTTGATATTTTTGTTCAGTGTACTTCAAATGTATGTGAAAGTAACTTAGAGATTTAAAGTGGTATTTGAACTTAGGTCTGGTTGTAATATGTGATGTGATTAGTCCAAATATCAGCAACAAAATGAATAGCAGTTTGAAATAGAATTGTGAAGGTCAGGGCTCTGTGCAGGCCAGCCAACTTCTTCCACACCGATCTCGACAACCATTTCTCTATGGACCTCACTTTGTGCAGGGGGCCTTGTCATGCTGAAACAGGAAAGGGCCTTCCCCAAACTTTTGCCACAAAGTTGGAAGCACAGAATCATCTAGAATGCCCTTGTATGCTGTAGTGTGAAGATTTCCCTTCACTGGAACTAAGGGCCCAAACCATGAAAAACAACCCCAGACCATTATTCCTCCTCCACCAAGTGTTACAGTTTGCACTATGCATTGGGGCAGATAGCGTTCTCCTGGAATCCGCCAAACACAGATTTGACCGTCGGACTGCCAGATGGTGAAGCGTAATTCATCACTCCAGAGAACACGTTTCCACTCATCCAGAATCCAATGGTGGCGAGCATTACACCACTCCAGCTGACACTTGGCATTACAAAATTGCGCCGGAAGAAATGGCAGCAGTTTAACGGGAGCCCAACCAATTGTGCTACTATGTGTGGTTTTTTGCGTTATTTGTCACTTATTTTGTACATAATGTTTCCGCAACCGTATCTTACGAAAAAAAAGAGCTTCTGGATATCAGGACAGCGATCACTCACCTCGGATTAGACAAATATTTTTTCCACTAAAAAAGACGACGCTCAAGACAATCTCCAAACACCTCACAGGACAAACATCCCCGTTATTTGCAAGAAGAAGCGACGCAGGTACAGAGGACAAAGAGCCTTGTCAGGACCCGGCAAAGGCGACTGGGAAAGCTACTACTCCTCGCCAACGTGCAATTAATATTGTGATAAATTGCAGGCCACACTACTTGCCTAGAGTGTTCAGCAATACTGTTCGTGGCTGTTTATGTACCACCACAAACAGATGCTGGCACTAAGACCGTACTCAGTCAGCTGTATAAGGAAATAAGCAAACAGGAAACCACTCATCCAGAGGTGGCACTCCTAGTGGCCAGAGACTTTAATGCAGGGAAAGTTAAATCAGTTCTACCAAATTTCTATCAATATGACAAATGTGCAACCAGAGGAAAACAATTCTAGATCACCTGTACTCCACACACAGAGAAGCGTACAAAGCTCTCACTTTCCCTCCAATTGGTAAATCCGACCACAACTCTATCCTCCTGATTCCTGCTTACAAGCACAAATTAAAGCAGGAAGCACCAGTGACTCGGCCTATAAAAAAGTGGTGCTAAACTACAGTACTATTTTGCTATCCTTGGTCAGCTCTCCCGCTATCTCTCTCAGAATGACCTTCTTGATCCAAATCAGTCAGGTTTCAAGACTAGTTATTCAACTGAGACTGCTCTTCTCTGTATCACGGAGGCGCTCCGCACCGCTAAAGCTAACTCTCTCTCCTCTCATCCTTCTAGACCTATCGGCTGCCTTCGATATTGTGAACCATCAGATCCTCCTCTCCACCCTCTCCGAGTTGGGCATCTCCGGCGCGGCCCACGCTTGGATTGCGTCCTACCTGTCAGGTCGCTCCTACCATCCTATCATTGCTATGCAGACGACACACAATTAATCTTCTCCTTTCCCCTTCTGATGACCAGGTGGCGAATCGCATCTCTGCATGTCTGGCACACATATCAGTGTGGATGACGGATCACCACCTCAAGCTGAACTTCGGCAAGACGGAGCTGCTCTTCCTCCCGGGGAAGGACTGCCCGTTCCATGATCTCGCCATCACGGTTGACAATTCCATTGTGTCCTCCTCCCAGAGCGCTAAGAACCTTGGCGTGATCCTGGACAACACCCTGTCGTTCTCAACTAACATCAAGGCGGTGGCCCGTTCCTGTAGGTTCATGCTCTACAACATCCGCAGAGTACGACCCTGCCTCACACAGGAAACGCGCAGGTCCTAATCCAGGCACTTGTCATCTCCCGTCTGGATTACTGCAACTCGCTGTTGGCTGGGCTCCCTGCCTGTGCCATTAAACCCCTACAACTCATCCAGAACGCCGCAGCCCGTCTAGTGTTCAACCTTCCCAAGTTCTCTCACGTCACCCCGCTCCTCCGCTCTCTCCACTGGCTTCCAGTTGAAGCTCGCATCCGCTACAAGACCATGGTGCTTGCCTACGGAGCTGTGAGGGGAACTGCACCTCAGTACCTCCAGGCTCTGATCAGGCCCTACACCCAAATAAGGGCACTGCGTTCATCCACCTCTGGCCTGCTCGCCTCCCTACCACTGAGGAAGTACAATTCCCGCTCAGCCCAGTCAAAACTGTTCGCTGCTCTGGCTCCCCAATGGTGGAACAAACTCCCTCACGACGCCAGGACAGCGGAGTCAATCACCACCTTCCGGAGACACCTGAAACCCCACATCTTTAAGGAATAGATAGGATAAAGTAATCCTTCACACCCCCCCCCCTTAAAAGATTTAGATGCACTATTGTAAAGTGGCTGTTCCACTGGATGTCATAAGGTGAATGCACCAATTTGTAAGTCGCTCTGGATAAGAGCGTCTGCTAAATGACTTAAATGTAATGTAATGTAATGCTATCACAGACTGGAACATGAACCGGGATTCTTCCGATGGCATTGATGGGTACACCACATCAGTCACTGGCTTTATCAATAAGTGCATTGAGGACATTGTCCCCACAGTGACTGTACATACATACCCCAACCAGAAGCCATGGAATACAGGCAACATTCGCACTGAGGTAAAAGGTAGAGCTGCCGCTTTCAAGGTGCGGGACTCTAACCCGGAAGCTTACAAGAAATCCTGATATGCCCTGCGATGAACCATCAAACAGGCAAAGCCTCAATACAGGGCTAAGATTGAATCATATTACACCAGCTCCGACGCTCGTCTTATGCGGCAGGGCTTTCAAACTATTACAGACTACAAAGGGAAGCACAGCCGCGAGCTGCCCGGTGACACGAGCCTACCAGACGAGCTAAATCACTTCTGTGCTCGCTTCGAGGCAAGCAACACTGAGGCATGCATGACAGCATCAGCTATTCCGGATGACTGTGTGATCACGCTCTCCGTAGCCGATGTAGATAAGACCTTTAAACAGGCCAACATACTCAAGGCTGCGGGGCCAGACGGATTACCAGGACGTGTGCTGGTAATTGAGTCGTAATGCCAACATGTTTCAAGCAGACCACCATAGTCCCTGTGCCCAAGAACACAAAGGCAACCTGCCTAAATGACTACAGACCCGTAGCACGCACGTCCTTAGCCATGAAGTGCTTTGAAAGGTTCGTAATGGCTCACATCAACACCATTATCCCAGAAACCCTAGACCCACTCCAATTTGCATACCGCCCAAACAGATCCACAGATGATGCAATCTCTATTGCACTCCACACTGCCCTTTCCCACCTGGACAAAGGAACCCTTCTGTGAGAATGCTATTCATTGACTACAGCTCAGCGTTCAACACCATAGTACCCTCAAAGCTCATCACTAAGCTAAGGATCCTGGAACTAAACACCTCCCTCTGCAACTGGATCCTAGACTTCCTGACGGGCAGCCCCCAGGTGGTGAGGGTAGGTAGGTGCATGCTCAGTCCCTTCCTGTACTCCCTGTCCACCCACAACTACATGGCCAGGCACGACTCCAACACCATCATTAAGTTTGCAGACGACAACAGTGGTAGGCCTGATCACCGACAACGACAAGACAGCCTATAGGGAGGAGGTCAGAGACCTGGCCGTGTGGTGCCAGCATAACAACCAAGACAAAGGAGATGATTGTAGACTACAGGAAAAGGAGGACAGAGCACACCCCCATTCTCACCGACAGGGCTGTAGTGGAGCAGGTTGAGAGCTTCAAGTTCCTCAGTGTCCACATCAACAACTAACTATCATGGTCCAAACACACAAAGACAGTCGTGAAGAGGGCACGACAAAGCCTATTCCCCCCCAGGAAACTAAAAAGATTTGGCATGGGTCCTGAGATCCTCAAAAGGTGTTACAGCTGCAACATCATGAGCATCCTGACTGGTTGCATCACTGCCTGGTACGGCATTTGCTCGGCCTCTGACCGCAAGGCACTAGAGAGGGTAGTGCGTACGGCCCAGTACATCACTGGGGCAAAGCTGCCTGCCACCCAGGACCTCTACACAAGGCGGTGTCAGGCCCTAAAAATTGTCAAAGACCCCAGCCACCCCAGTCATAGACTGTTCTCTCTACTACCGCATGGCAAGCGGTACCGGAGTGCCAAGTCTAGGACAAAAAGGCTTCTCAATAGTTTTTCCCCCAAGCCATAAGACTCCTGAACAGGTAATCAAATGGCTACCCGGACTATTTGTATTGTGTGCCACCCCCCAACCCCTCTTTTTACACTGCTGCTACTCTCTGTTTATGAGATAGTCACTTTAACTATACATTCATGTACATACTACCTCAATTGGGCCGACCAACCAGTGCTCCCGCACATTGGCTAACCGGGCTATCTGCATTGTGTCCCACCACCCACCAACCCTTCTTTTACACTACTGCTACTCTCTGTTCATCATATATGCATATATTTATATAGCCTGTCTTTTTACTGTTGTTTTATTTCTTTACTTACCTATTCTTCACCTAACACCTTTTTTGCACTATTGGTTAGAGCCTGTAAGTAAGCATTTCACTGTAAGGTCTACACCTGTTGTATTCGAACCTGGACAGACGATTTCTAAGCGCAACGCTCTTGAGCACTCGGCAAATCAAATCAAATGTTATTTGTCACATACACACGGTTAGCAAATGTTAACACAATTAATCTTCTCCTTTCCCCCTTCTGATGACCAGGTGGCGAATCGCATCTCTGCATGTCTGGCAGACATATCAGTGTGGATGACGGATCACCACCTCAAGCTGAACCTCGGCAAGACGGAGCTGCTCTTCCTCCCGGGGAAGGACTGCCCGTTCCATGATCTCGCCATCACGGTTGACAACTCCATTGTGTCCTCCTCCCAGAGCGCCAAGAACCTTGGCGTGATCCTGGACAACACCCTGTCGTTCTCAACCAACATCAAGGCGGTGGCCCGTTCCTGTAGGTTCATGCTCTACAACATCCGCAGAGTACGACCCTGCCTCACACAGGAAGCGGCGCAGGTCCTAATCCAGGCACTTGTCATCTCCCGTCTGGATTACTGCAACTCGCTGTTGGCTGGGCTCCCTGCCTGTGCCATTAAACCCCTTCAACTCATCCAGAACGCCGCAGCCCGTCTGGTGTTCAACCTTCCCAAGTTCTCTCACGTCACCCCGCTCCTCCGTTCTCTCCACTGGCTTCCAGTTGAAGCTCGCATCCGCTACAAGACCATGGTGCTTGCCTACGGAGCTGTGAGGGGAACGGCACCTCAGTACCTCCAGGCTCTGATCAGGCCCTACACCCAAACAAGGGCACTGCGTTCATCCACCTCTGGCCTGCTCGCCTCCCTACCACTGAGGAAGTACAGCTCCCGTTCAGCCCAGTCAAAACTGTTCGCTGCTCTGGCCCCCAATGGTGGAACAAACTCCCTCACGACGCCAGGACAGCGGAGTCAATCACCACCTTCCGGAGACACCTGAAACCCCACCTCTTTAAGGAATACCTAGGATAGGATAAGTAATCCCTCTCACCCCCCTTAAGTTTTAGATGCACTATTGTAAAGTGACTGTTCCACTGGATGTCATAAGGTGAATGCACCAATTTGTAAGTCGCTCTGGATAAGAGCGTCTGCTAAATGACTTAAATGTAAATGTAAATGAGTGTAGCGAAATGCTTGTGCTTCTAGTTCCGAAAATGCAGTAATAACCAACAAGTAATTTGGCTAACAATTCCAAAACTACTACCTTATAGACACAAGTGTAAGGGGATAAAGAATATGTACATAAAGATATATGAATGAGTGATGGTACAGAGTGGCATAGGCAGGATACAGTAGATGGTATTGAGTGCAGTATATACATATGAGATGAGTATGTAAACAAAGTGGCATAGTTAGTCGCTAGTGATACATGTATTACATAAAGATGCAGTAGATGATATAGAGTACAGTATATACATATACATTTACATTACATTTAAGTCATTTAGCAGACGCTCTTATCCAGAGCGACTTACAAATTGGTGCATTCACCTTATGACATCCAGTGGAACAGTCACTTTACAATAGTGCATCCT